>NC_088980.1:126458584-126696084 GCF_963932015.1 Anas acuta | reverse complement strand
GTTAGTGATAGGGAGGTAAAAGGAAAGTTCACTTAGCCAATGTCTTGCTTGCACTATAATATAGTGTATATTAAAGGAAAAAAACACTTTATGATACTCCATTTCTAAGGCTATTATGCGAGAAAAAGGGAGAATTAAATTTCTTTACTTTTTGTTTAATCGATAACATCAGCATCACAAAGTATTTTTATGTGATTATTATGTGCTTAAATAACATTTTTACAGGTGTCTTAACCACTTTAATAACTACTTTATTTATAGAATTATTCTTGCTAGCCTTTTTTTCTCCCTAAATAGTTCTGAAATCACTATTCATAATTAAAAACAAAGTAGAACTGATATTAATACATTAAGAACATTTTAAAAATCATTGTTACACAGTTACTAGAATTTAAGAATCCTTTACTTCCTGTACAAGTATTGCTATATAATGTTCTAAAGTTTGGATGACTTTCACAGGTTTTCTATTTCTTATCTAACACAGTTGTTCATGCACACGATTAGATTCCAATACTAAGATGTTAATTGACTATATATATATATATAAACACAGGCATACAAAAATGCTCATTTGTAGATACATGGTAATGTTAAACAGTACATATTATGGGTTTAATTTTTAATTAAGGGATAAAATCATCAAATCAGCTTTGTAAGTAGTGCTAATACATTCACTGTTTCCATTAACATATTTAGGGATTACTTCTGCAAATACACACAAGTTTTCCCACAGTAGTCAAATTTAAGTCAATGGATATTTTGGCAATTTCAGTTTGATTTGCATATACCTTCCTGAAACCAGGTTCTTACATTTGAAAGGAGAAACTTAACTTTCATCTTACAATCAAATCTAATGTAAAAAGATTCAAGTGTACAAGCCTCTCTCTGGGACCTATTTAAAAATCCTTCTATTTAAAACTCATCCTTACTTTCTTTCACATGTAAAGGTCATATTTTACTGCACTTAAAAAAATACTCCCCAAAGAAGTCAATCTGAAGGAAAACAACATTTAATTCTTAAATAGATTAGTTTTCAGCATATTTAATATTTTAATAATTACATTATTTAAATATTTTTTTATCAAAGAATATAATGATTTAACTCATTAACTCATTAATGTCAAATAAAAATTCCAAATTTTATATTGGAATTTTAACAAACCAGCTTCTACCGGCAAAATAAAATGTTAGAGCATTGTCAGAAATAGTGCAAAGCAGAATGAAGATTTAAACCAGGTGTCATTTATCATAAAAGATATGCACAAATTCAGAAAAATAAATAAATAAAAAAGATGTGTACCACTTTCTTGGAAGTCCTGAAAATATTGTTGAATCGTACACAAGAGTATCTGGAATTTAGTAGAATGAAAAAAAAAAAAAAGCTACAAAACTCAACAGTTTTAATTGAGACAATAGAAGGTGACTGTATTCATGTTATTAAAGTACTTTGGATATAACAGTTCTGGACTATGACTAATATCCAGTGCTGGAGTGTCCTGAATATGATTTTTCCCCATGTACATTCTTTGAATATCTGAGCAAGCATGTTGTATTGTATTAATATCATAATTCAAAGGAGAATTTACTAAACCTCCCCCTTCCAGTATTCTCATCATAGCTAAAAGTTGCAAATTCTATATGGCAGAGCCTAGACAGTAATATCAAATTTTAATAACAATTTCTCTTCTTCAGTCAATGCTATACTGAAGAAAAGCATAAATTGCTGTGACTGACCGTTAGTTGTTAGAGAAGCAATCTGACTTCTCCACACCCTTATTTCAGTGTATCTGTTCTGTCCCTCAGCTGTATTAATGATAGCATGAAAGGTCACATGATAAACGAGTGACAAAAATATCAAAACATATTAGCCTGTAGCTTTGTTATCAGTGTATGGCAGAGATGACAGAAAATTGTATTTTTCCCCTGAATAATTTTGTGCTACATTTTGCTGGCTAGGCAGAGTGAATTAGGGAGAAATTTCTGCCTCTGACTGTTTGTCTCTTTTTCTGACATACTTGAAGTAATAATATACATTAATAATAGGGAGTAGGCACAGAGAAGAGGTAAAAATTCAGAAGCAGACTCTGTTTCAATTCTACAAGGTGCTATCCTTGTTTCTTTCACAATACAAATTTTGTTGAAAAATATGCACAGCATTGAATGTTATTAACGCTACTGATAATGATCTGCTGTATATTATGTATATAGCCACAGAAAGACACATGTAAAGGGGAATGGAAAAATAGCTTTATAGCAATGAGGTTGCATTTCCACCCAGTTCTACTCTCACCACTAGAAATGCATAGACTCACTAATTAAATAAAGGCAAACACCAACAATGCCTGATCCAGCTCATTGTGATAGAGCCCTAGTAATTACAAATTAGAGACAGATATTACTCCTGCTGGTTTAAAGGCTGGCAGGAGTTGCAGACCCTGGGGAGATGAGGTTAGCAATCTTTGAACGAGAAAATAGAAATTGGCGGGAGCTTAATATCTTATGGCCTATCAGTCTCCATGGTCAGGAGTTAAAGTCATGCCATATCCAAGCTCCCTTTGCTGCTGGCAAACAGCATCACTGGCAACTCAGTCCTTAAGCTCCTGGCAGATCAAAAGCTGTTGAATAGAACCATTCTGAAAGGCAAGAAGAGAGGATCACAAACCAAAAAGAAATATACATATATATATATATAATTAAAACCTTAATAAACTGCATGCACATATAGATGGAGTATTAGTGATCTACAGCAATATAAGTGAATAAAAAATGAGACTGCATTATTTTCAATGAGAAAGCTGCACTAAGAAAAAAAAAGTCATTGAATCTTAAAAAAAAAAAAAAAGATTTTTAAAACTTTCTAAAATGTTTCATTAACACTTTATCTCCATTATTATTCATTTGCATGCACCTCCATGCTTCTTATTTCCATGTAAGAACAGAAGTGCAGAAATACTGAAAAAAATTGCTCTTGCAGTATTTATGATCTGACTCAGAGAAGAAAATACCAGAAATCTCATGTAAGGACATTGTTCTCATGAGGTTTCCAACCAATTGTACAGAACAACACAATCTGAATACTTTGAATCTATTCCCAGTCTCCAAACCTTTGAGGTATTTATCTCACCACAAATGCTTTGTTATATTGTGCAGAAACTCTGTTTGAATAAAAGAGTATGCTATATCCTTCAGAAACTATGAGTAAGTAAGGAGGTAATAAAGCCTGGAAACTTATATAAATTGTCCAATATATTAATTAAGCTATTTATTTAGCTTTCCTTCCTTCCTTCCTTCCTTCCTTCCTTCCTTCCTTCCTTCCTTCCTTCCTTCCTTCCTTCCTTCCTTCCTTCCTTCCTTCCTTCCTTCCTTCCTTCCTTCCTTCCTTCCTTCCTTCCTTCCTTCCTCCCTCCCTCCCTCCCTCCCTCCCTCCCTCCCTCCCTCCCTCCCTTCCTCCCTTCCTTCCTTCCTGTCTGTCTCTCTCTCTCTCTTTCTCTCTCTCTCATGATTACGCACATATGTATATGCATATAAACTGTAAAGAAATCAATTGCTAATATTTGTGCACAAAGGTATGTGACTGTTAGTCAAGGCATTGTGCAAACATAAGATGAACCAGCCTTTGACATGAAGAACTTCTGACCTATATAATTCTTGTGGTTTTAGTATTTTCCTTCATATTAGATATTTCAGAGAGAGACTACTTCATGTGTAAAAAAAAGCAAGCAAACAAACACACCAACAAACCAACCAAAACCAACCAAACAAATAACAACAACAACAAAAACCAACAAAACACACTTCTCTCTACATTCGTTCAATAACTGATACTTTTTCAGCTAGGATTCAAGTTCTTTTTTCTTACAGTTGACATTTTTTTTATACTGCTTGAATATTCATATTCAGCCCATTAGCATTGTTCCAGGATGCAGTTTAAGTTTTATACTTGTAGGCAATCCAAAGTCATGTTTTGCTTTGGGACACGTTAGTAAGTCTTTATTTAAACACTTAGTTTACTTCTACTAGCTCAAGTTATGCTCCCTAGAGGTTCAATTTATTTTATTATTTGATTTATTTTATTATTATTAAATAAATCAAATACTTTATTTCTGTACTAGACTGGTTCTAGTCTTCTGCACATCCCAAGTCTCCCTCTCACTATACATACATATATATGCATATACATGTGTATATTCCTCATTTATATTAATTACTTCTTCTCAAGCACATCTAAAATTACTATTGCTGGTAGCCTCTGTTTCAAAGTTTATAGTTTCACAAAATCTATAAGATTTTATAGTGACAAGAAAACTGAAAGCTATTGAAAGAATTTTCCATTTTTTATTATTTTTTTCTTTGAATTTGCCGCTTTATGTTTTATATTTTGAACTGGAACCCTTCAGCATTCCCAGACAGCAGCCATATAAAGTACAGTATGGGTACTCTCCTTATGCTACTGCATTTATTTTCATTCACAGCTTCACACAATAGCTTTTAAATTGTTCTATATCTAAAATTAGGCATTTAGCTTTTACTGGAAAATTACTCAACAATTTACTAGGGGAAAAAAAAAAAAAAAAAAAAAGGAAAATCTCATCATTATCAGAAAGCATCTGATCATCTGGTTCTGCACTACTCAGATACACTGTACTGGCAGAAATATCATTAAAATATAGGAGCTGAAGAAGTGTTCGAGGGATTGACATCAGCATGGGAGACTGAAGAACTGGGATTCAACAAATACACAATCTGAGACTATAATCATCTGTGTCTGGGTTGTCCTGTAAATGGGCAGAATGGCACTTCCAGGCTGCTATATGTCTTATCCCTATAGTAAATATCTAAACTATGTGATAAAATCACCCCCAAAATTTGTATTTCTGTCCACTCCCTACAAGGGAATCCTAGGATGCCCAACCAAGATTCTGACATCTAGCATAAGACAAGACAAATTCTTAGGCTATGAAGTATTTCATTGCCATTATTTTCTTCATATTTGTAATGAGAACAAAATGAATAATAGTAAAAAGAAAAAATAGTTTCTCACTGCTGCAACTTATATTTTTCCAAACAGAAAATATTCCAGAGAACAATCTTCACCAAATACAGATATTTTAAAATTTGCTTATATTATGTAAGTTTTATAATAAACAGATTTTTCAGATTTTTTTTGTTTGTGTGTCTTGTTAGTCAAAAACTGATTTACAGTGTTGAATGATTACTAGTCAATCAAGGGAAACCAGCGGATGTGATCTTTTTGGACTTCAGCAAAGCTTTTGACACAGTTTCCCATAGGATCCTACTGGACAAAATATCCAGCATACAACTTAACAAAAACATCATATGATGGGTGAGCTACTGGCTGACGGGTAGGGCTCAAAGAGTTGAGGTAAATGAGGCCACATCTGGCTGGCAGATGGTCACTACTGCGGTCCCTCAAGGTCACTGGGCTCCATTTTAGGGCCAGTCCTCTTCAGTGTTTTTATAAATGATTTGGAGGCAGAACTAGAAGGTGTTTTGAATAAGTTTGCCGATGACACCAGACTTGGAGGAGTTGTGGACACAGATGAGGGTGAAAAGGCCTTGCAGAGAGATCTGGACAGATCAGAGAGCTGGGCAATCACCAGCCACATGAAGTTTAACAAAAAGCAAGTGCCGGGTCCTCCACCTGGGGGCAACCTTGGCTTTATGTACAGACTGGGCGACAAGATGCTGGAGAGCAGCCCCACAGAGAGGAATCTGGGGGTTGTGGTTGACAGTAAGTTGAATATGAATATGCCCTGGCAGCCAGGAAGTCCAACCATATCCTGGGATGCATCAAGCATGGCATTGCTAGTTGATCGAGGGAGGTGATTGTCCTTCTCTACTCTGCACTGGTACAGCCTCACCTCTAGTACTGTGTGCAGTTCTGGGCACCACAGTACAAAAAGGACGTTCTTTACTGTTGGAGAGTGTCCAGAGGAGGGCGACGAAGATGGTGAAGGGCCTAGAGGGGAAGACATATGTGGAGCAGCTGAGGGCACTGGGCCTGTTCAGCCTGGGTGAGGGGGCTGAGTCTTTGCAGTCTACAACTTCCTCATGAGGAGGAGTGGAGAGGCAGGTGACCTATTCTCTATAATGACTAGTGATAGGACCCACAGTATGGTTTTAAGCTGAGGCAGGGGAAGTTTAGGCTAGACATCAGGAAGAAGTTCTTCACTGAGAGGGTGGTCGCACACCAGGACAGGTTCCCCAGTGAAGTAGTCACTGCAGCAAGCCTGTCTGAATTTAAAAAGTGATTGGACTGTGCACTTAGTCACTTGGTCTAAACTTTTGGGTAGACCTGTGCAGTGCCAGGAGTTGGACTTGATGATCCTTATGGGTCCCTTCCAACTAGGGATATTCTATGATTCTATGATTTTAATATCTCTCTTTTTATTGACAGTGTTTCTCTCAGCAAGACCTAATACTCATTGTGGCAGAAGCAAATTAAGCCATTTGTGTAACCACGTGATCTCATAGTCCATCCAAAGCCTAAATTGATTCTCAAGGACTTTTAACAGGTTCCAAAAGTTTATTGACTCACAAATATCCATTACCTTCATCCTCCAGGCTACTTAAAAATTACCTGTATCATCACTTTTTATTTAGAGAAATGTTTCTTGTTTAAATACATCTTTTACCTGTTTTGTGCCCTCCATGGAAATATTTGTGGTCTAGCATGTGAGGTTAAACATCAAAAGTCCTGCTATATATAAATATATCTTTTACAAAGATTCTTGACTTTTTTTTTCTTTTTTTTTTTTTTTTTCTGACCTTCCCCCAAAATAATCTATATTTGTTGTTTACTCTGTAGCTCCATTATTACTGTTTCTGTCTGTTGGGATAAATACTGAACTTATTCTACATGGCCATACAGCCATGTAGAAGAGGGAAATGTCTTTTATAAACATGAATATAAGCATGATGAATCTTATGATCCATCATAGCTGGATCACAATAAATTTTAATCTGAATCCATACAGTTGTTTTACTCCAAGTCTTTTGCTGGTCATGTTTCCCTTTAAGTTCCCTTTATAGGGAATACTGCAGTGTGAACAGGCAATATGAGTAGAAAGACACAGTCTAATGATACTTGCCATGAACCAGTACATCTCCTCCACTTTCAGCTACTTCTCCTTGTGTCTTTCAGTCAGCTAAATGTCAGTCTCTTTTGACTCTGTTGGACCACAATACTAGTGAACTGATTTGATGGCTTGAGAAATGATTCAAGACAATTTAAGGTAAACTTGTTCAAGTCACTTTATGAAGCTGCTTGGTAAATTATGAAGAGTTTACCATTAAAGTATCATATTTATTTGGAAAATTGATAGATATAGTGCCTAATGAAAGTGTTCAGAATTTCACACTTTACATGAGTGAACTGACATATTAAGAGACATGAGCCCATACTTGACCTCAGGATTCATATGATTAGTTCAAAATATTGCCAAATGATTTCAAATTTTGCAGAAGTCTTTCCCTTATTCTCACATTTTTTCCAGTTTCACGTTATTTGCATTCTGAAAGAAAATTACATATGCTTATTAAAAAATGTCAAATAGTCCTTTTCTCCTCACATGTCCAAAACACAAATAAAATCTATTTAGAATATAGAAAACCTGATTTCATATTTTATGTCTGTCTTTTTGTATGTTAGGAGTGCATTTAAATACATTCATATTTATATTCATATAATATATTCACTTTACACTTTTCAGTTAAAACTAATTTAATCATACCCCCCCCTTTTTTTTTTTCAATCTGATAAAGTGATATGAAATCTTTCCAACACATCATTCAAGCTATATAATGTTTTCTTGTCATTTTATGCTACAGAATTCCTTATCAATAATAATACTTTACAACCTAAAACAAATTCTATTTTTCATTTTATTTTCACAATCTCAGTTAGATTTTGCTAAAATTTTCTTGACCGAGTGATTAAGTTCCACCTCCAATTTTCTTGGATGCGCAGGCCTCACTTATAACCAAAAAGTGACCAAGAGGTCACTTTTTCCTCCAATTCTTTTCAGTCTATCTAAACAGTTTATTTTTTACCATTCTTACTCTCTGGTTCTGTCTTCTATTCACCAAAGGAACACATAGTATAAAAAATACCCTTTGATTAAATACAATTTCCTTAGTGCTATTGAGATTATACTATTCAATGTTTTAATTGATTATTACAAGAAAGCAGGCAGTATCTTATGACAGTTAACAGTTCTTAGTCTAAAAAATTCATAGGTATACTTTTAATCTTGAATACCATCCACTGTTTGAACCTAGCCTTTGAAATTTGGTGAAGGTATTTACTTTACTCAATAAAAATGTATCCAAGTAAAGCTAATTTATAAGCCTAAAGATTCTTTATTTCCCGTTTCTTACTTAAATACCTCATTTTAACATCATACTAAAATGATAAACAAACCTAGTAGAGCTCACTGGTCTTCTGGGAGAACAGCAATACTATCTCTGTTGAAATTATGTGGTAGCTGTCAGAATGTCTCAGCAGCTAGCTTTTGCCCAGTTCTTTGTGTGATATTTTACGTAACAATGAATTAATTTCTATGTAATTAGATACAGCTTGCTGGGACCAGAACTCATGCCTCAGCCAGCCTAATAGACAATTAAAATTTGTGGGGCTACTCAATCCAGGATCACTTTATTGAATTCACTATCTGTTATTCTTATTTATATTACACAATAAAATATTCACCATGGTCATATACCTTCCTTTGAAGACTTTCCAAACCTCTGGTTCTGCCATATGAAACTCTGATCTCTTCCCTGCTCATATCTGATCATACTTACTTTTAACAAATTCAGTCTTATGCATAGTATTCACAAACAGTCCCTGGACCTGTCTATAGTTACAATAATTACTCCAGGAATATATCTACCTATTTAACCATATGCACGAGCGTCCCCTGATCTCTTTACAATTCATCTCCAGTTCAGAATTATGATAATAGGCTTAGTTAAAATTTGCACTGTGGAGAGCTTGATACATAGTACCTCTTCTTCATCTCAGTACCTCCTCTACCTCTCAGTTCATTCTCCTTGCTCCATACCTAGGACGTGGGATGTGAGAAGCCTCATAAATTAGTTAAAAGCAGCAGTTGATGATGGGTCAAGCTGAGGAGAGAACCATTTTAAGTGCATGGCTTCCTCAAACTATCCTAGAACTGTAAATGAATGTATGTACTGACAGAGGAAGCTGAGATCCAGGCTAGTGTTTATGGCCTTCCAGGGCGGCCTAATCTGTGATGGAGGTATTTTGGCTCCATAAAAATAATTGACATTTCATATGTTTATGTCTGTTTGAAGGAGGACTCTGAATAAGCAGAATGTGACACATCACATGGGCAAATCCACTGACACTTAAACACACAGTAGATACATACTGGAGCCTCCCCATGCCCTTGTTTTCAGCTCCTTCTGAATTTTTTGTCATAGGTTCAGAAAGTCATCATCTTGGTTGCTGGTCTGGAAGAAAATGAGAATAATAAGAAAGAATGTAAGGTAACAATGCACATGGGCATGATGACTAACGTTTTCATTTAAATCTGATTAATACCTAGATGCTGAGATATATCAGTTTGTCTCTGCTGACTACTCTCCTAGAAAATCAAACCATCACTATGTGTTGTGAAGATGTCCTAGAATGACTTCCTTGGTTAGGTTATTATAATTTTTTTGTAAAAAGTACTGCCCTTTGATCCCACAGAGGTTACCTGGAGTGCAGAAAAACAGATCTCTTTTGGTAGTGTCACATCCCTCTAAATTAGTCTTTATACTGGTAAACTTAACGCTCATGTCAAGTAGGCCTACAGATGATGTTTGCAGTATGGTGTTGTGTTTATGTCTTTTACCTCAGCAATAGCTCCCAGGGAGCTACAGAAGCTGAGTGGTCACAGTCCAATGAGCAAGAAGACAGGTGTTTTCTTTTATCAGACAACATCACAGGTGAACTTTATATCAGAAAATTCTTTACGTTTTATTGATCACTCAAGGATTTGAGATTAATGTATTCCAATGGACGACAAGCACCTTGCCTCAGATGCATCATGATGTGAGAAAAACATAGGGAACACCCTGAACAGGATGTTTTGTGTGGGCAGGGAGCCAGTGTAGGCTGAAAAATTACTGTGTAACAAATCTGGAAGAGATGCTGAGGAGCTAAGACGTATATCAGTGACACTACAATACTAACAGGTAAGGAGAAGAGAATACTAACAGCAATGGAGTAGAGATTACAGGATATTCTTATAGCCAACCAACAAGAGCACTACTAGATCGGTAATAAAATGATATGCTACAGTGGAGCATAAAAGCAGGTGGAATACATGGAAATACGAGGTTTGTACCTACTTAAGTGGTGCTACATAAGGCAGAAATGATCTAAAGCCTACAGATCAGACAATACTATCTTAAGGATACAGGTTTATTCAAACTCAGGTACGCCCCACTACCAAAACCTTGACATACTGCAAACTATTAAGGACAACATTGAATGCAGCCAGAGGTCTCACAAACTTATCAGCAATGTCTCTAGACATGCAGCTCTCTAACAATATTACACATTCAAGAAGAAAGCTTGTTTTCTGGGAAGGTAAGTTTATTAAATCAAGTTCTGACCTTTTGAAGCTTACATAAGCACAGTCTTCCACTTCCCACACAAACAAGCAACATCTCCAACACACAGCTCTATCATCTTCATTACCATATTATACGATGCCAAATTCTTAAAAAGGCAGTTGTCACCAAGTAGAACTGCTAAATATCGTCACTATAACTATTATGTAGATAGTAAACGTGTCCATAAGTACGTTTTGCAATCAGGTTATTACATAAACATTTCTCATCTTAATTTATTCTTATTTTCCTAAGTGATTCTAAGGTGAGCTCTACCCCTAAGGGTCAGAATTCAGTCCTCTGGCACTTCTGCTAAGTGAATAATTCCTACAAGGAATTATGTTTTTATATTTTATAAGGTGCTTCCTGCGGAGGAAAAAGCAATGTCTCTGTCACTGTATTATGCATCTGCTTCTGAAAGTGCCTGAGTGTTGGCAGCAACATTTCCAAGCCAAGAAGGCAAGCCAACCTTGTGTCCTTGACAGGGGCCAAACCTGGAACTCCATAGTTAAAAACAACAGCTCATCACTCACAGGCTGAAGAGAAATTAATATTACTGCTGAGGCACTTACAGATCCATACACTTCTGTGCATTGTCTAACTACCAGAGAAGAACAAATAGTGACACTCCAATCAACACTCTTTAGAGAAGTACAGAATTTCACCCATTTTATCTAAAAGACAGAGAGAGGCAGGATCAGCAAGCACTTTGGGTTTGTCATAAGGGACCAAGTTTTTTTCTGTCCTGGGGTTCATTCAACCTTCTCAGGCTTCAACACATAAACTGAATGGATAGATATCACTTTTTCTGATGAGAAGTTTAATGCATAAATTCTAAGGAAACATATAATAGAAAATACAGTATTATAATTCATATGTGAAGTTTCAGATCACAAGTAGACTTGGACATTTAAAGATGTCAACTGTCCTTCAAAATCTTCAGGAATCTCAGACTGAAGAAATAAGGATGTTACCTTTTTTATGTTTCTGGTATATTACACTAGAAATTAAAATCAAGAACCTAATGTATGCTATTATTTTTTAGACTCTGACTTTATTGTATAGGTTTCTAGCTTGAGGATCAGTTGTTAAGCCGACACTGAAGTAGGAAGAATGTTGGCACAGTAAGTGTACCTGTATGCCTTGAATTATTGCTTGCAAACTTTGTAAAACTTTGGGTTTTCTAAAATTAAAGGTAATAAATGATAGCAGGAAATTTCCTTGGATATGTTGACAGTCACCAGTAACACATCTCTATAATAAACCATTTTAAGATTTCCTAAAAATCTTTATTTCAATTTTAATTTTGTTCAAGTCCATTAAAAATTCAAACTCTCAAAACAACTAAGCTCATCCAATCTAAATAATGAATTAATACATTCTTTCTTCTGAACAGTGTGCAATCACTTTGAAGATCATCACTTTTAAAATCTCCCTCAAGTTTTCCTAATTGAGAAGGTATATAAGCTCATACACTCTCATCCTGGTGGGGGACTTGAACCACCTGGCCTGGATATCTTCTGGCAAAACTACACAGCAGGCTGTAAGCAATCCAGGAGATTCCTAGAGTACAATGAGGATAACTTCTTGGTCCAGGTATTAGGCAAACAAAACAGAGGGGAATCATTACTTGACCTGGTGCTCACCAATGCAGAAGAGTTCATTAAAGAGGTCAAGATTGGAGGCAGTCTGGGCTGCAGTTACCGTGCCCTGGTTGAGTTCGTGATCTTGAGGTATACAGGCCTGGCAAAAAACAAGGTTAGGACCCCGAGCTTCCAAAGAATGAGCTTCAAGTTTTTTAAAGACCTAGTAGATGAGATCCCCTGGGACACCATCCTTAGGGACAAAGGAGCTGAATATAGATGGAGACTCTTTAAGGATGTTTTCCACCCACTGTAAGTGAAGAGCAGGTTCAAGACCACCTGATGAAACTAAACATGTTTAAGTCTATGGGGACTGATGACATGCACCCCAGGGTCCTAAAAGTATTGGCTGAAGTGGTTGCCAAGCCTCTCTCCATCATATTTGGAAAGTCCTGGCAGTCAGGCAAAGTCTCTGGTGACTGGAAAAAGGGAAATATCACCCCCAATTTTTAAAAAGTTAGAAAGTTAGAAAGGAGGACCCAGGTCAATGTCAAGACACATGCAAG
The DNA here is from genome assembly GCF_963932015.1 of Anas acuta. NCBI lineage: Eukaryota > Metazoa > Chordata > Aves > Anseriformes > Anatidae > Anas > Anas acuta. Next base: position 126,683,285 of record NC_088980.1, on the reverse strand, counting down.
ACAAAGAGATGATACAAAACAGCCAGTACGGCTTCACCAAGGGTAAATCTTGCCTGTATATCTATGGTGGCTTTCTACAATGGAGTGACTACATCAGTTGACAAGGGAAGACCAACTGATGTTATCTACCTGGACTTCTGTAAGGACTTTGACACGATCCCACATGACATCCTGGTCTCCAAATTGGAGGTATATGGATTTGATGGACAGACCATTCAGTGGATAAGAAGTTAGCTTGAAGGTCACACCCAGATATTGTAAGTCAATGGCCCTATGTGACAAGTGTTGTACTTCAATGGTTTGTCATCAGACTGATACTGTTTAATATATTTATCAGCCACATAGACAGTGGGATCAAGTGCACCCTCAGCAAGTTTGCAGATGACACCAAGCTGAGTGGTGTGGTTGACACAATAGAAGGAATGGATGCCATCCAAAGGGACCTGAATAAAGCTTGAGAATTGGGGCCACATGAACCTAATGAGGTTCAACAAGTCATATTGCAAGGTGTTACATCTGTTTCAGGGCAATCCCACACATAAGTACAGACTGGGAGAACTACAGGCCTGTCAACCTGACCTCGGCGCCAGGAAAGGTGATAGAACAGGTCATCTTGAATGCAATCAGACATCTGGACAACCAAGGGAACAGGTCCAGTCAGCATGTTAGTCTTGCCTGACCAACCTCATCAGCTTCTATGACCAGGTAACCCACCTGGTGGATGAGGGAAAGCCTGTTGGCATAGTCTACCTAGACTCCAGCAAGACTTGACACGGCCTCCCATAGCATTCTAGCATTCTCCTGGAGAAGCTGGAAGCCTATGGCTTGGACAGGTACACTCTTTGCTGGGTTAAAAACTACCTGGATGGACAAGCCCAGACAGTAGTGGTGAATGGAGTGAAATACATCTGGTGACCGGTCACAAGAGGCCAATAGGATGAGGTTCAACATGGCTAAGTGCCAGGTCCTGCACTTTGGCCACAATAACACCATGCAGCGCTACAGGCTTGGGGCACAGTGGCTCAAAAGCTGTGCAGAAGAAAAGGACCTGGGGGTTCTGATTGATGCTCGCCTGAACATGAACTGTCAGTGTGCCCGGGTGGCCAAGAAGGCCAATGGCATCCTGGCTTGTATCAGGAATAATGAAGCCAGCAGGACCATGGAGGCAATCATTCCCCTGTACTCTGCTTTGGTGAGGCCGCACCTCAAGAACTGTGTTCAGTTTGGGGCCCCTCACTACAAGAAAGACACTGAGGCCCTGCAACACGTCCAGACAAGGGCTACAAATCTGGTGAAGGGCCCGAAACACAGGGCTTATGAGGAGCAGCTGAGGGAGCTGGGGCTGTTTAGTCAGGAGAAGAGGAGGCTCAGAGAAGACCTTATTGCTATCTATAACTAGCTGAAAGAAAGGTGTGGAGAGCTGGGGGTTGGCCTCTTCTCACAGTGATAGGGCTAGATGGAATGGCCTCAAGTTGCAACAGGGTTGTTATGTTTTTAAATTAGGAGACATTTCTTCTCAGAAAGAGTAGCCAGGCATTGGAACAGGTTGCCCAGGGAAGTGATGGCATCACTGACCCTGGGGGTTTTCAAAGAAAGGTTGTGTGTGGTGCTTAGGGACATGGTTTAGTGTGTGACATTGGTAGTAGTGTCATGGTTGAACCAGATGATCTTGAAGGTCCTTCCTAACCTGAACCTATGGCTCATGGACAGCAACCCTGCAGAGGAATTGTCATTCTGGTGGACAAAAGGCTAGACCTGAGACAGCAGTGAGCACTTGCAGCCCATGTGGCCCACTGAGCTGCATCAAAAGAGGAGTGGCCACCAAGTCAAGAGAGGTGATTGTCCCCCTCTACTCTGCCCTTATGAGGCTTGGAAGGTCTGAAGCCCCCAGCACAAGCAGGATGTGGATCTCTTCGAATGGGTCCAGAGGAGGGCCAGAAAGACGATCAAGGGGCTGGAGCACCTCTCCCATGAAGAAAGGCTGAGAGAGTTGGGCACGTGCAGCCTATGGAAGAGAAGGCTCCGTGGTGACTTCATTGAGGCTTTTCAGCACTTAAAGGGGACTTATAAAAAAGATGGAGCTTGACTCTTTGCTCAGTCAGATAATACTAGGGCAAGGGGGAATGGTTTTGAACTAAAAGAGGGGAGATTTAGATTAGAGACTAGGAGGAAATTTTTCACTCAGAGGGTAGTGAGTCACTGGAAGAGGTTGCCCAGAGAGGCTGTGGATGCCCCATCCCTGGAGGTGTTCAAGGTCAGGTTAGGTAAGGTCCTGAACAACCTGACCTAGTAGATGGTATCCCTGGCAGAGGGATTGGGACTAGATGATCTTTTAGGTCCCTTCCAATCCAAGCCATTCTATAATATGATTGTATGATATGATTCTATGATGTATGACTAATTCTGACCATTTTCACCATTGATGAAGATCTAATCACAGCAATAATTTAACTTTTCCAGTTGTAATCATTCCACTTATTTCAGGCATTAAAATTTTCTGTACAGTCAATGGAAAGAGAAATACTCCAGAACGTAATCTAAAGGGTAAAAAGAGATCCTATTCTGACTTTCCTGAGATGGTTTATATAGAAGTTTAGGAGACAAATCTGACAGATTTTTCCAATCCAAGTCCAATGTCTACAGTACATAATGACAACATTCCTAGATACATAAATTACGTTTAAAATTACACATTTTAAATAACTGAGTCTAACATACTCACCATCAGTGAATGAGAATCAACATGATTTTCTTGATGCAATTGTTTGTTTGTTTGCTTGTTTGTTTGTTATTAATTTCTTTAAGGCAAGTTCTTCCAATCTAACACTTCAGTTCAGACTTGCATTCATGTGATACTTCATGATATGTTAAACCAACTATTAACTATTTTATTTATTTATTTTTCAGAAAAATGTTCTGCCTGCATGGTCATCAAATTTCATGTTATTCTTTATTCCCTATGGTTTTCAATACATTAAGCCACTGCATTTATCTAACAATGCTCCTGTATAAAGAAGTCACTTAAATTCAGATGCTTAAGCCAAAATCAGAATTTAGTCTTAAATACCTAAATGATGGCTTCCTTATTTTCTTGACTCCTGCACCATATGACAAGTTGAATTGCAAGATATACTACTAATTTTGATAAATCATGACTATATTTACTCACACTACAATTATTTAAAGAACACATTCTTAAATAAATAAATGAATAAATAAATAAAAATAGAAAGTTTTCAGAAGTTGAAGATGGTATTTTTTTATTAGAGCTGTGTTCATATTTTTGTATTTTTTTCATCTACAATCGTTTATGTATGTCATAATATTATCAATACACTATCAACAGCATCAGTAACAGACACCTTATTATCTATGACACAGACAAAACAAGAGAAATGCAATTTTGTTCAGTTAAGTTGGACATCAAAGAAGTTTTGTAAACACACAAAACTGTTCTGGCAGACAATTTTCTCTACATTTATTCTGATTTCATTATTGTCTTTTTTTTTATTACCAAAGGTTATCAAACTTATTTATCATCTGTACACATCCAGAAATGAAATCCAAAAACTTTATTGTCTACTTTTTAGGACCTTAAAACAAGCTGGAGGCTTGAATGCTGAACAAAAAGAGGTTATAAAGTTGGTCAGGAAAAGTTTATTTGCAATGGGTGAAATATGATAAGGATATTAAGATCCAACTAATGGCCCAGTCTAATGCAAAAATACCACAAGAAAAGAGGATCTACTGTAAATGTGAAGGAATGTATACACTTTCTGCTGTAGCATCACAGGAATGGCAGTGTAATCCCATTGTCTCTACAATTCAGAACAGATGAAACATAGTATAAGATCTATTGACTATTATAAACACTATTGACTGGAATAGTGTTTATAATAAGATTCCACAGTGGCCCGACCCAGCATTGGAAACAAATTTTATATTCCAGTCTTCTTAAAACATGAGATGCTACTCAGAAAAAAAAAAATAAAAATATCTTCATCTTCACACTGCATCACCTCCAGTTGGAACAGAGACAGAAGTTCTAGAGACAGAAAAAAAGAAAAAAAAATAAAAATAAATTTAGATAATTGGAAATAATTACATAACTAAAGACCCAAAAAATGAGAGTAGGTTGAGCACACAGTTTGTATACAATTGAGCTAGGATTCACTGGGGATTTATCTCAGGTGATGTATAAGAGGTCAGTTTAGATGATCTATTGAACCTTCGTGCCTTAAACCATATGAAACAATGAAAGCTTTTATTATATCCAGCCTTGTTCTTCCATCTCTAACTGCAACATTATAAATTATTAAATACAATAATAATTCCTAGATATTTCATAGCTTTTTTTGTCATTTTTTTTAAAGAAATAAATAAATAGCCCTGGAAAATGACATCAAACTTTATATTAAACTGAGTTTTCATATCACTGAATAATTAATGAATTGCTTAAGTTATAGCTAATATTGAAAAAAAAAATCAATGTCCTTATAATTTAAAGTTTTGCTGAAAGTTATGCTATTTATATTTGTCGTGGTTCCGCTCGAGTGGGCAGCCGAGCTCCACCACAGCCGCTCTCTCACTCCCCCTCCTCAAAGAGGAATGGGGAGAAAATATGTGAAAAGGGCCCAAGGATTGAGATAAGGATGAGAAAATCACGCAATAATTATTGTAATGGGCAAAACAGACTCAGCATAAGAAGACAGATAGTAAGATTTATTGCTCATTACTAACAAGCTAGAGAAGTGAGAAACAAATGAAAGAAACCAAAAGCACCTTCCCCCCATCCACCCTCTTCCACCTCCTCCCCCCGAGCGGCTCAGGGGAAACGGGGGAATGGGGGTTATGGTCAGTCTACAGCACTTCTTCTCTGCCACTCCTTCTCGGTCACTCTCGTCCCCTGTGCTGTGGGGTCCCACCCACGGGATACAGTCCTTGATGAACTGATCCAGCGTGGGCTTCCCACAGGCAGCAGCTCTTCCAGAACTGCTCCAGATATGGGTCCGTACCATGGGGTCCATCCCTCAGGAGAAAACTGCTCCAACCTGGCTCCCCCACGGGCAGCAGCTCCTGCCAGGTCACCTGCTCCTGCGTGGGCTCCTCTCCACGGGCTACAGGTCCGGCCCGGAATCTGCTCCGGCAGGGGTCTTCCACAGGCTGCAGCCTCCATCGGTGCAGGGCCACCTGCTCCACCATGGTCTCCTCCACGGGCTGCAGCATGGAACCCTGTTCCACTGTGGTACTCCATGGGCTGCAGGGGGACATCCTGCTTCACCATGGTCCTCACCACAGGCCTCAGGGGACTTCTGCTCCGGCGCCTGGAGCACCTCTCCCCCTCCTTCTACACTGACCTTGGTGCCGTTCCTCACTCCCTTCACTCTCCCAGCTGCTGTGAGTCGCAGCATTTTTTTCCCTGTCTTAAATATGCTCTCACAGAGGCGCAAAACAACATCGCTTATTGGCTCAGCTCTGGAAAACAATGGGGCCCTTCCCAAACATGGGGCAGCTTCTAGATCTTTCTCACAGAAACCACCCCTATGGCTCCCTGCTACCAAAACCTTGCCACATAAACCCACTACAATATTATAAAAAAATAAATCAGTTTTGCATGATTTAAATTAATTTCTGCTTTTAAAGATAAAAAATTACATTCTGTCACTCGAAAATTGTCATCACTTCATTCTAAAGATCTCAGTGATTTAACTGAAGATGCAGTATGGTTGACATAATTTTTGAATTAAATTTTCTGTTTACCAAGATTTCTTAAGTACACCAAATAATTCTAATGTTTTAGTAAGTTCTTGAACATGGTTATTTTGCAATAATAAAAAATGATCCTGTGTGACAAATGAGATTAAATAACCTTATTATATTGTCTCAGATTGCACTGTTTACTCATTATTATCTATATCTGTAATTTATTGTCAGTTATGCAATAAAAATAATCCATAATGATTTTTTTTTTAATTTTTTTTATGTGATGGTATATAACCTGAAATCAATTTGCAACTAAATACATTTTTTGTTTTGTTTTGTTTTGATGGTGGTCGTGGTGGTGGAGGGGTGTTAAGGTGAGACATTCAAAAAGATACTTCAGTGAGTGTATTTTAGGCATGAATTTACAGTTTATGGCATTTGGATGGTATTTAAATCAAATAATGTTGGATTCATATATATATACAACTTAACATCAGAAAGGACCATTAGTCTGGCCTAAGGTACATGAATTAGTCTAGCCTAAAGAACATGAATTCTTTTAGTTTTCACCTGTTTCATTAAAAGATAAGGAAGTTTGGCAGGGCTTAAACCCCCTTGCATTCCAGCTTGTCCTCAGATATCTGAGGGGCTGGGAGTGGCTGGGCTTAGATTCTGAGTGATGTCACAAAAGTCTGGCCACATTCAATATATATTGAATTATCATGACAATGGATGCTCAAATAACGCAATCAGCACTATAAATCCAGTCGCATTAATCTCAATCATAGATTCACAAATAGCACAATACACTTTCAGTCTGGTATAGTTTATGGAAATAACAGGAGTAAAAAGTTCTTTAAATTGATGGTGACAAATACACTGTCTGCAAAGCATGAGCAAATACCAAGAATATGACTAACACAACCAACTACACATGTGCTAACTTATGAAACAACCCCAACAGAGAATGTTAGCTTTCCCGAGGAAGCACTTGGTATAACCAAACATTCAAATCTCACCCAATAGGGGGTGGAGAGGAGAGAGGCTTAGCCTGTTGACTGATCCCAGAAGTCAGCAAAATCCTTCCAAATGGTCTGAAGTGGTGTCTTCCCATGTTTTCTTTCTCTTGGGTCATTTACTACTTTCTTACTTTTAGGTGGAGCTTGAGGGACTCCAGTCATACATGTGTTATACATTTGTGTATACATACATTGTGTTATAAATTTTTCTTGCATTTGTTTGAAGGCAAAGACTCAGAGAAATTCAGAGATCATGCTCAGTGAGGGGTGGTTGCAGCTTGGAGGCAGGTAGCCTTTGGGATGGGGGTGTGTTTTGGCATTAAAATGGGATTATAGTGAGCAAAATTCCCCCAAAGGACATGATTGGGTTATCAGTTCAGATATTCAGCTTATTCATTCTTTCTGAAGCATTTTTTTTTTTCTCTAGATTAAAGTTTATAAACACTCATTCAAGCATTTACAAATTGTCATGGCATGCTATCCTTATAATCATTTTTTTCCTGAAATAAAATGAAATTTATGATTTATTTAGCACCTTAAAAACATTTTCACCCACCCTAAAATTATTTTTATTTTCATTTTTTCATCAACTACCAAAATTTTCAATTGCAGATATTCCTAGAGTATGATGTATTTTATATTCTTCTCATAATGATTGTATACATAAGGAAATCTCTTCCCTGCTCCCTGCTGCCCTGCTTTTACATTCCAGGGATCATATAATGCCAGATCTGAGTACATGACAGTAATGAACATTCCTCTTGAATTGTAGTCCACAGAAATCACTCTAAGGTCTCATGAGGAAGATGATCAGTATGAATAAATTAGGTCATAATTCTTCTGTTTGCTGTTATTAGCAAGGAAAGAAATGTGGGAAACCAGTAGAAGTTACAGGTAATTTGTTAGGATTTTTTTTTTTTTTTGTATGTTGCCCCATATCATGCTATCTTAGCAGATCGTTCATCTCTTGTTCACTTCATTATGCTCCAATAAAATTATAGTCAATATACACACAAGGATATCCCAAAATCAAGAGGCAGCTTACCATTTACTACTCATGTTTTAGTCATTAAAGCCCATTACTAATCTTTCCTCTGTCAAGGAAAATGCATAAATCCAGAGCCTTTCATTATTCCATCCATGCAATTTTTTTACAAGGAATAATTGGTATATATAGCATTGCACTTATTGAAACTAATTTTGAAGACATAATGCATATAAACAAACAAACAAAAAACCACCATCAAAACACTCCCTCCTACTCTGAGGGAGTGAGTCTTCTTCCCTTATAGTATTGTAATGAGTGATAGGTGTTATTAATATAACTACAATGTATGAGGGGAAAGTCTTGCCATTTTAAGTTGGGCTGCTACTGCAGGAGACTTTATGAGAGTAACTTTGATCATTACAAAGCACAGCTAGAAGTGAAGTTACTATATGCCATATTCCTGATTATTGCTGCTGTATAGTATATACAGCAATGTGGCTATGTAGGAAACTATTTTCCTGAAATCTTGCAAGTAAATAACAACCAGTTTGATATTAAGTGAGTTACTAAAAAGATTCTCATGAATAGATATAATTAATTATATGAATTCAAACACACCAGTACACATTCCTTTATATTTGATAGAATCAACCATGCTCATTGCAGTGGTTTACTATCTTCCATACTGTACTGGGTCTGGCTGGAATGTTAACTTTCCCGGCAGCAGCCCATACAGTGCCGTACTCTGTACTTGTAGCTGGAACAGCAGTGTTATCACACCAGTGTTGTGTCTACTGCTGAGCAGCAGTGGCACAGCATTGGGCCTCTCCCTAACCCTCCTAGGGGATGGGTAAAAAGTGAGGAGAGAAACATCACCAGGGCAGCTGACCTAAACCAATCAAAGGGATATTCCATACCATGTGATGTCACACTCAGCAATAAAAGGTGGAAACAGGAAGAAGAGGGGAGGGGTGGGCTCTCGTTGAGAAGACGTCGGTCCTCCTCTCAACACCGGCTGCGTGCGTTGAGGCCTTGCTTCAAGGACGTGGTCAATCATCGCTCACTTGTGGGAAGTAGAGAGTAATTTCTTTCCTCTGCACTTCCATATAGCTTTCATTTATTTTGTTTGTTTGTTTTCCTCCCTTCTTTTTTTATTTTCCCTTTTCCCCTCCCTTTTCCCCTTTCCCTTTTTATTTCCCCTTAGTTAAATTGTTTAGTTCATGGTAGTCTTTATTTAATTATTATAATTATTTCCCTTTAATTAAATTATCCTTATCTCAACCCGTGAGTTGTTCTTTGCTTTACTTCTTCCCCTCCTCATCTAAAGGAGGGGGAGTGAGAGAGCAGTTGTGGGGTTTAGCTGCCCAGCACGGTAAAACCACCACACATACATGCAGTACAGAAGGACTGATATGGAAGACCTCCTCTATGAAGGACTAAGCACAAGGAGAATTTTGCAGATTTACTGCTTTTCGTTTGGACAGGTGAACTGTGCCTTTCTTCTTTCCTGCTTTTAACTTATGGCCATATATACATACATTTACATATATTATATTTACATATAGATGTAAACTCAAATGAGAAGCTGTTTAAACAGAAGACAGATCAACTCTTCCCAACTTTAAGAAAAGTCTAAAAGAAGTGAACACTGTACCTTTTATGTTAGTCAAACCTCTGTACATGTATGTATGCAAACGGTTCTTAAATTTAATAAAATAAGATAAAAGACTTTACCAATGGGCAGTTCAGGTACATGGAATTGGAGAAGTCCCTTTCTTTTTTTTTTTTTTTTTTTTTTTTTTTTCTTTTTCTCATATATACACTTATATTATACACTTTTATATATACACATATATATTATATATATAAAAGTGTATAATAGGAAAGACAGATTTTTATAGGCTACATATTTCGTATCTGTATTCCCTAACACAGGCACCAATTCTACAGAGTTGTCATCTTCATTCTCACAAGATGATGATTTAAACCTTGTCTGAAATTTTTCAGGAGATAAATGTGGGGGAAGAATAAGCACAGAACAAACCAAAGTCTGTCACAAATATGAAAAAAGACTTCCTAATTTTTTCCTTAAAAAAATAAAAATAAAAAATCTGGTGCATAATATGAGCTTTGCTAGTTAATTAACAAAAATACATTTGTTTATACTTTGCTACAATAGAATAAAACAGAACATGCAATTGCACAGCAGAATATATAAAAATATTGGCCTGACAGACTAATATACTTGGTACATATGTTGGCATGTTTTATAGTCCTGAGTCTGAAATTGATGCATCTTAGACTGTGCACAGAAGGAATGCATGAGTAACATTTAAGTCTTGTAATGGGTGTGAAAATTCTCAACATGTTGATAATTAGAAACAGTACATGTAGTAATGTGAACACTGGAAGAGAACTACACTAACAGTGATATCAAGTCACAGATCTAATTCATAAAGCACAACTTTCAGACAAATCAAAAAGAGATTATTATTATTATTACTGTTATTATTATTTTTCAAAAGTAAGTCTTTCATTTTCCTTCACTGTATGAAGGAAACAGCCTGTGAGCAACCAAACAAGTTTTCCTTAAGGTAATGGCCTTCCTACTTTGTGGTCTTGTGTGGTCTGCATGCCTCAACTTCAGTAAGTGTTTTATATGTTTTTGACTCCAGAAGATAATAAGGAGATTAAAAAACAAAACAAAACAAACAAACAAAAAAAAACACACGGAGAAAACAAGAAAACCCAAAGCTCATCTTGAGCTTACATTCAATTTGACTTCACATTAGTCAGACAACAAAAAAGGCTTTTTCCAAATATGTCAGCAGCAAAAGGAATTCAAAGGAAAATACTGAACTGCTAGTTGGAGTGGATAGTTATCTAACAAGTAAGGATGGGGAAAAGGCAGAGGCATTTAATGACTTTTTTGCCTTAGTACTTAACAGTAACAACACATTTTGGGCTTCCTAGTCCCCAGAGTTGGTGGATTAAGACTTGGGAAGCAGTGACTTTCCATCTGTGGTCACTGAAATTGTAAAGTAACAGCTCAATGTTCATAAGTCCATGGGACCTGATGGGATTCACCTCAGAGTGCTGAATGAATTAATGGATGTTAGAGCAGGAACCCTCTCATCAATCTTAACAAAGGTAGTGGTAGTCTAGAGAGGTCCCTACTGACTGGAAGCTAGCCAACGTTATACCCATCTACAAAAAGGACATGAGGAAAAAAAACCAGGAGGCTACAGACCTAACAGGAGGCTACAGTCCAGTGACGGGACCCGTGGGAACGGGGTTAAGCTGAGGCAGGGGAAATTTAGGCTTGACATCAGGAGGGGGTTCTTCACAGAGAGGGTGGTTGCACACTGGAACAGGCTCCCCAGGGAAGTGGTCACTGCACTGAGCCTGTCTGAATTTAAGAAGAGATTGGACTGTGCACTTAGTCACATGGTCTGAACTTTTGGGTAGACCTGTGCGGTGTCAAGAGTTGGACTTGATGATCCTTAAGGGTCCCTTCCAACTCAGGATATTGTATGATTCTATGATTCTACAGTCTAACCTCAGTCTCTGGAAAAGTTATGGAGATTATCCTTGGGCATCCTGAAAGTCTGTTAAAGAGCAAAGCTATTATCAGTCATAGTCAACATGGGTTCATCAAGGAAAAATCCTGCCTTAGTAATTTGATCTGCTGCTATGATAAGGTCATCTGCTTGGTGGATGAAGGGAAGGCAGCAGACATAATCTTTACGGATTTTAGTAAGTCCTTTTATACTGTCCTTCACAGCATCCCTCTGGAAAAACTGTGAGATAAACAGGGACATGTTACACTGGGTGGTGAACTGGCTCAATGGTAGAGCTCAAAGAGTTGTAGTGAATGTGTCTACGCCTGGCTGTACTTAGTTCTAGAGCCAGCCTACATTTTTATCAATAATCTGGATGCAGGAGTGGAAATTTGCTGATGGAGGTGGGAGGTGCTTTTGATTCTGTGGAGGGATGAAAGTCCTCTAGGAGGGAAATAGTGAGATTAGAGCATTGGGCAATCATCAATGGCATGAAGTTCAACAAAGGCAAATGACAGGTTCTGCACCTGGGACGGAGTAATGCCAGACACAGGTAAGCACTGGGAGATGAGTGGCTGGAGAGAAGCTCAGCAGAAAGAAACTTGGTTGACAGCCAGCTTAACATGAGCCAGCAGCATGCCCTGGCAGCCAGAGGGCAAACCACATTTTGGGGTGCATTAAACACAGCACCATGGGCAGGTCAAAAGAGGTGATTATCCTGCTGTATTTAGAGTTGCTGAAGCCTCACCTTTAATATTATGTATAGTTCTGCTCTCCGATTAGGTTGTCTCATCTTGAATAAAGAAGGCTGAAAAGTGATGTCATTGCTCTCTACAACTTCCTGAGGTGGGGAAGCAGAGAGAGGTGCTGGTCTCCTCTCCTTCGTAACTGATGACATCATGTGTTGGAACAGCACAAACCGATGCTAGGGGAGGTTCAAGCTGGATGTCGGGAAAAATTTCTTTACTGTGAAGGTGGTCAAACATATGAACAGGCTTCCTAGAGAGGTAACTGATGCCTCACATTTATCAAGAGGCATTTGGATAATATCTTCAAAAATATGCTTTAATATTTCTTTAGCCCGAAAGTGGTCAGGCAGTTGGACTAGACAGTCTTTGAAGGTCTCTTCCAACTAAAGTAAACTATTGTAATCTAGCCAGTCTGTGCTACTTGTACAAATCACTTAATTTCCTATTGCATTTATGGGATGACTGAGAACAACATTTCTGGACTTCAGTTGGGTTTATTCTTGCTAGTAACTTGTGAGAAAATGCTAAGGACCTCTGTATATTTTGTATTATAAGGTAGGAAAAGCTAATTATACCTATTTGTATGGACATACTGTATTCAGGAGTGGATGAGTCTTATGTTGTTTTATGATTCAGAAGTAAGAAATAGAAAACATTATCCCCAGGTATTTAGACTTCTCCAAGGCAATGGGCAGTCTAATATTTTAATGTAAGGTAGTTTTTACTCATTGCTACACCTTGCTTTCATAACACTCACTTAAAAGAGGATAGTACTCCGACATGGAAAATTTTCTTCACAGAAAGGTTTGTTTTTTTCTAGGTTGTATAATGACCTGATGAGTGAGCAACATTAACTTTAAAATAGGGCAGAGTGAACTTTGTATTTTACAAAGTGAATCAGATTTATCATCAGAATTTAGTTGCTTACAAATTTACAAAACTTAAAATGTAATAAAAAAATAAAAATAACAAAATAAATAATAAAAAAAGCAGAGAACCATCTTCTGTGGCCTACTGTTAAGTGTAGAAATATCTTATTCTGTCAATGTGATTTCATAGCAAGATGAAAGATGTCAAAAGTGGGGATGACAAATCAGTCTAGTGAGGAAAAATGACTCTCAGACAAGAGATGTCATTTGTCATGATTGCCATTTGACTGCACTTTCTCCTGTCTTCTCTTTCAGATGAATGTTACTTTGCCATTAATTTAAAATTATCTTAAATCAACGATAGGTTGAACGTGGAAAGCAAAAGTACTTGTCTTTTAATGTTTTGCAATATGCAGAAACCTATTCATATGTAAACTTACTGCAAACTGACATACACGTTATAAAAGAGGTTATCATCAAGAATTGTTAACTTAGAAAATACTTTAGTAGTTCTTTAGTTCAAAAGTCCATTTTTTCCTAAATACAGGCAACAGCATGGCTTTTGTTCAAAACTGACACAGCTGAGCACAGCCCTCTGAGCCACTGCATAATACCGGTGGTAATTAAGCCACAGCTTCAAGGTTGCATGGGCACAAGACAATTCAGTCTAATGAAGTATCGATTGGCTGCAGTCGAAGTAAAACAAGTTGACATTCATTTAGAGGTAGCAAAGCGAATATACCACAAAGCCACCAAAGAAATAAGGGAAAAAAACAATGAGACTGAATTTTAATCTTGCAAACACAATTAAGAGTCTTATTTACAGCATGTTGCTATCACTTAAACTAAAGCTAATTGCATACTTACTGCCCTGACATCAGATTCTTAAATCAGCAGAAATTATATTCATAGGCTGGTGGAAAAAAACACATAAAATTCAGTTTTTCAATTAGAACCTATCCTAACACTACTGAAGTCCAATTGAAATAAAATAAAATAAAATAAAATTTTAAAAAATACAGATTTCCACGTTAGTTAATCATAAAGTAGATTTTATTTTAAAATGCTTTAAAATGGTATGACAAAAAACTTTTGCAACAGAAGTTTAAATTATGTAATTTCTGAAGACAATACTCTTCTCTCTTAAGAGAGAATACTTGCAACTAGGTTTCTATGCATTATCACATTATGCAAATATTCAATAATTTCTAAGCCTTCTTTTTTTTTTTTCTTTTGTCTCACAGGCCAAAAGCTTTTTTTCATAACATTTCATAGGCTTGTATGTATTTGTTTCATGTCCACATAAATATATATGAAATTATCATATGCAAGTAATGCAAATAGTAATATATAAACATACATATTTGAAACTACTATTTTGTAAGTATTTTGTTCCTAACCACCAAAGCTGATTTCCTCAGAAGAAGTTAGGTATTCACAAACAACACAACATAAGTGCAGAATTTTCAGCATTAATGCCAGCATAATTTCCAATGAAACAAGAGGATTACTTTTTGGTCCTACTAGAGACATAAGATGTGGATAAAAGTATGAAATTACTAAACTATTCCTGTGTATTAATATGTTTAATTTAAAGTCCTGGAATTTTATTTGTGTACTTTAACTATGAGAATTTAATAAGTACTTTAAAAAATACAATAAAATATGTCTAAGATAACAAAATCAACTTAAAAAAAAAACCTAAGTATGTAAAAATATAACTCTTTCCAAATTGTATTATTGGCTACAAAGAATGATATATGAATGTTTTCATGTTTCTCAATAATTCCTTTAAATTTGGATAGCTGATTTTAATTTTAAATAATCAGTAACATATATATTCAAAATTGTTTGTTCTATTAATCACAATTTCTTTCCTGAGGTTGTGCCTTAAAATAAAATTTGAAGCTCATAACTCTTTAAACTATTGTAGACGTCAGCCTGAATTCTTACATCTTGCAAACAGATACTATGAAACCGCAACAAATGTATTACATAACACCATTCTAACAAAACCCTCCTTATAAAGCTGAAGTGCTTTATAAGCTGAAATATATTACAACTTCTCATCTTCTAAAAGTGCAAACATTTTACAGCTTGCTCCAATCACATTTTCTCATGAAAAATCCCCCCAAATGACAGAGAAGGTGCTAATGTGTCTAATTGCATTATAGACCCCTCCGGCAGACAGACATTTCTTTAAAAAGTAACTCATTAAAGCACTCAGATTGCCAGATGTTGGGATTCACATCAATTGCCCTACTGAATTAAGGCAGTATGAGCACTGAAGCAAGTCTTAAACTATTTTAGTTAATTAAAGTATTATCATAAACAGAAAATTCAGAAAATTAAGATCTGTAAATATGAATATGTTTACTGCACCTGAATTCTGACAGGCATAAGTATATTTTCGTCATGTATAAACTGATTTTATATTAATTTCGGAATCTAAAATAACAAATCCCAAATACAATTAAACAATATTTCAGAACAAAATAAACAGAAAAAAAAATGCCTGGACTTTTTGTGATCACAGTGTACCTTGTCAACTATCTTCATTTTATGTGGAAATCATATAAAAGCAACTTCATATAACATTTTCATGGTACCCTACAAGATTCTTTCAAACTAAAAAGCTGTCACTTTTCATCTTTTACTGGTGGAGTTTTATGTGGTCTAGTGAAAGAATGTCAGCACACTGCATAACAGGAGAAGAAATAATACTCCAAAGCAGACATCCTACCTGCCTATAAATTTTCCTGTTTGTTTGTTTTGTTTTGTTTTGTTTTGTTTTGTTTTGTTTTGTTTTGTTTTGTTTTGTTTCAGATCTAACCACTTCCCCAATTCGTCTGTGAGGTCTACAGTTTATATGGAAGTGGCAGGTAGAATTTGTGACTGTTGGCACTTTTGTTAAAACTAAATATTTATCTTGGCAAGACCTCTTCTGATCTCACATCTCAATTGTGAAGTAATAATGCGAGTTATTCAACCCAGTATCAGTGCAATGGGGATTCCTGAGTTAGAATTGTTCGGTACAGCAAACTTCAATCCTTTTTCCCAACTGACCACAGAAAGAATCTCTGTCCATTGGAGATAAGCATTTTGGACTTAACTGCCATTTAAAAATGCTTTACTTTTGGCAGACTACCTGACAGACCAATAGTAAAGAAGCTGTGCCCAAGTAAAGGGATTAGGGAAAAGCACAGATCACTTTTGAGAGAACCCATCAGACCAGTTGCTATAATTGGTCTGGACAGATTATACACTCCACCGGAAGGCCTAAAATTATTCCTCTAAAAAAATTAATTTCCTTTTCAGAAGAAAAGTTCACTTTTCATATTGAGAATACATATTCCTTACTACTCATTCAGGACAAAGGATATGCCTTATTTTTGTATGTAGTTCTATGAGAAACAAAAGGGATTTGCTTAAGCATTCAAGCCAATGCTAGAAATATGGGTTTGGTCAACATATTTACACACATTTCTTCAAAATGATTAAAAACTGACTGTCACAGTTTTGGCTGGGATATAGCTAATTTTCTTTGTAGAGGTTCATATGATGTTGTTTTGGATTTTTGATGAAAAGAATGGTGATAAAACACCTACATTTTAAATTGCTTCAGGGCAGTACTTATACAGAGTCAAGGACTTTTCTGATTCTCTTGCTGCCCTGCTAGTGAGGAAGTTGGGGTACACAAGAAACTGGGAACAGACACAGCAAGGACAAAAAAAAAAACACAAACTGGCCAAAGGGATATTCCATAGCATATGGGGGACACAACATAAGGAGTAATGACATTTGTCTTCCCAATAAACTTATGTATGATGAGCTCAGCTTTCCTGGAAGTAGCTGAACATCTGCTTGCCAATGAGAAACACTGAATGAATTCCTTGGTTTACTTGGCTTGCATATGCAGTGTTTGTTTTAACTAGTGAACTGTCTTTATATCAACCCATGAGCTCTCACAGATTTACCTTCCAATTCTTTTCCCCATCCACCCAGGGAAAAGTGCGTGGGTGGCTGTGTGGTACTCAGCTGCCTGCTGGGTTTAAACCACTCTAACTCAAAATAAAATTTATCATCACTGAATTCTTTGAAGAGATATTCAAAAAGAACAAAAGGCTGACAATACCTTCAAAGGTACAATAAAAGTTGAGTTCAGTATATCAGTTGTTTACTTGTGTACTGCTGTTTATGTCATCAACATCTTAATAATCTTTTATTTCTGATTTAAGTAAGTTATTTTCCAATATATGTAAAATAACTTAATTTTGCAGATAATTTTAACCTTTTTGTGAAAATAAGTGTAAATGAGAAATAAAAATGTAGCTGCTGGTGTGTCAGCTAATTTTCTGAACTTCATCAACATAATTAGAAACAGTTCTCAGGAACCTCACAGACTCTAACATACGCTCTCTACAGCTAATGTCATCTCACATATTATTTATACTCATTTCATCTTTCTGCTTCAAACCCCAGTATACTTCAATTTAATGTAAAAAACAAGAAAACAAACAAATAATAAGACCCACAATCTATCGAGAGAAATGCAATTTCAAAATAGATCATTCTTATGATATTTAGAAAAAGTAATGTATTTAGCAACCATACATACAGCCTATCCACAATAAGTTTTACCTCACTGAAAATAGTGTAAACAATTTTGCTAGTCAATTGCTAGTTTGCACTTAAAAAAAAAAAAAAAATCAATAGAAATATGATTCAATGACCAAACTATGCCCAAAAGTTTTTTTAATACATTCAGTGCATCTAATACATTCAAATATATTTACTGTATTTGTTATTCCATTTGACTTTTGAAAGTTTCTAAACCTCTCCTATTTCACGTATATATTTCATATATCATGTATGTGATATATTTCATATATCATGATTTATTATGATTTAAATGTCTTACAAAGGTAAATAATGATTCTTTTCATGAAAAAAGATACTTTCCAGTTAAAATTTTTGTAAACTTTAGTGTAATAAGGTATCTTCATATCCACAGTATCTCTGGTATTCAAAAGCTATATTATCTTGACTACATTTATGAAACACAGAAGAGGACGAGGACTAAAATTATTTAGAGTTGCAAATAATAATAATAATAAAATCATTTAACAAATAAAAGCTAATAGTCATGGCTATTGATAAAATGAGTTTCTTTTTTTTTTTTTTTTTTTCTCAATAATTTATAAAACTTTTCTCAAATAAAATAGTCCAATGTTCCATGTACTTCTATCACCCGGTCAAACAAGCTTTGCCGTTCTAAACTGCACAGGGAGTTGAAATGATTTGTTTGAAGAGCTAGGCTTTCTAATTCCACAATTCTAAGTACATGCTTTGCTCATTTAACCACAGGTTTATATCATTTGATATAATATCTATTCATTCCTAAGAGAAAAGAAGAGAAGCCAAACACTGGTTCTGAGAAATAAAGTAAACATACAAATAAATAAATAAATAAATAGGTAGGTTGTTAAAGATGATTACTGATATCTATACATTATTCAAATTTCATCAAGTAAAATCTGCCAGAGAGGTATATTTTTTGTCCACAAACTGAGAAAATAAAAAATCCAAGGTCTGTATAACACCATGATTATAATCTTGGAATAGCATTTTTTTTTTTAATATTTGTTTTTGCCTATATTGCATAAGAATCTGTATATCAGAAGTATATCTATAAGAAAATGCTTTAACTAAAACTTACAAGTAATGTAAGTGTCTCAAAGGTCTAATAATAAGATAAATGCATTTTTCCAAGAGGTCATCTATTGAGATTCCACCAAAAATCAGCAATGCTTTGTCTTTTAAAAAATGTTATTCCAATTCATATTAAACTATTGCCTAATTTAAAAGCATCAAAGTCATTGTTTAAAGCAGACTCCATGTTTATTAACTCTAAAGCTGAAGTTAAAGAATTGATTGGACCCTCACCAGATTTTTTTATTTTTAAGGGATACCTTTTTTTTTTTTTTCTTTTTGCAAACGAAATCTATGTTGTAGGAAATATTCATGGTATTTTCGATGTGCTTAACATTAAAAAAACATTGGATTCTAGGTAGAGAAGTTATTTTATAAACATATTAAGTTTAGCCTCTACTCATGCACTAGGACAGAAGTACATGTCACAGAAGATAATTGAAATTGGGAAGATCTTTTTAATCACAGATACAACATAAACTATACCATATTTTCTCTTGAATTAATTGATCAATCTTCATCTGAAAAGTGATTAGTCTATTCTTCTCCCCAGTGAAAGGACTGTTCCAGTTCTTCATTCCTCAGATGGGCAGATATTTTGCTCTAGTTTTTAATAAAAATTTAATTGTGACTATATAAATATTCAGAACCATTTGTTCACCATGTACAAAACTGTACCTTAATTTTTTCATTCTATAGAGCCCGTTTCATTCATACAAAGTTAGCATTGCCACAATCTCATCACAATGTCAAGAGAAGACTATAGAGATTGCATTATGATGTCAAAATGCAATTGCAAGGAATTTTTATTACTATCTATGGTCACCACATTTACAATATCAAATTATGATGAAAAGTGTTTCAATGCTTCTCTAGAGATGAAATTATAATGTCAAGCTGATGACATGATGAGGTCAGTACAAATCTTCATGGACCCAATTGCAATGTTCATGCAATGGGAAATGTATGGAGACTATCATATAAAATATACTGGGTGGAAAAAAAAAAAAAAAGTGTACAAAAACTTCTGAATGCTTCAGTAAACTGTAAGAAAAAGTTGGCATAGCCTTCAGAAAACATTGTGTCAAAAGAATTGTAAAAGTTCATAGGAAATGCTAGACTGACTTTTAAATTTTTTTTATCTTAATAGTTACCATCTTCTAAGAAGATACTCTCTCTTCTGGCAATCCTTCCAACAACAGTATCGGTATATAGTCCTACTCTTAATCCCAGTTTTAGTCCTACCCCTTAACCCCAAACCCTGCTCTTGCTTTTTCTTCTGCTTCTTTTTTTAAGTCCATTCCTTCTTTACTCCTATGCAAAAGGGCCATGACAATTCTGTATTCTTTCTCAGAGGACAGGATGCAATTTCTTCTTTCAATATTCCAGAACATTCAAGGTCTAGTCATATTCTTCATGGATGGATATAAGACATCTTTTATTAAAAAAATATCCTATTCCCTCTCACTTTATTTTCCCAACAGCTATAAAACAAACTTCTCAAATATACACTCTCAAAAATTGTCACAAGTTTTCTTTAGCTTTTCCTGGTGCTCTTATTTTATATGTATATACTCTTTCATTTTATTCTTCACTTCTAGCTACTGTTAAACTCTACATTCTTATCTTTATTTCTCTGTAATAGATTTCTTATTGGTGGATTTGATTTCTCCATAATATCCACACTGTTTGCAGGTAAAGGTTAAAATGTTAAAAATGTTTTGGACAATGTTACTTCTATATAGTCCCTTTATTTCAGTTACTCTACAAAATTTCATGTTTACAATGACTTAATCCTACCTAATTAAAGAATGAGACATTCATTTTGAGTTTTGGCAGCACTGTTGTATGTTGTATTTTTAATTATTATTATTATTTTTTAACTATACCTTTTTTGCTCTGTAGTGCATTCTTTTATAAATTCTGTGTTCATGACTCCCAGACGTTTTGACTGTTCTCAACCTTTGTCCAGTCTTTGTTTTACCTAATTCCCAGTTCATTGCATTTTCTGCCATTATTGAAAACAGCATGCTATTAATTTCATTTATTTATTTATTTATTTTTACCTTTAAGGCTTTTGATCCCTCTACTGATGACATTACCATTTTGCAACTGCAAAATGCTCCTCTCACTAAAGGCTTGAAACCTGCCTTTCAACGAACTGTCTGCTGCTGATAGGTTTTGTTACTTTTTACAGTCTTGATGGTTTTCTTTTCTGTCTGTATCATAAATACACACATATATATATGTTGCACATCCCCCAGTCACTTCATGAATCTCTGATCTTGTTAAAACTCTTTCAATTTCTAAATTTTCAAGTGGCATTTTCCCCTACTTTGTCTTAGCACACAATTTTATCTCAAATGGCTCTTATTTCCTTCATCTCTCTTTTTACAGTTTGCATATCACAAACTGCTTTCACTCCTTTTGTGTATTCAGATCAGATTTTGTGCAAATTTATTTCATAAACTCTTTCTTCAATAACTACCCAGCAGTGAAATAACGTTTAAAAAGAGGAGAATTGTGAAAATTTACTTTTCTCTCGACATTGCTATAAATTTGATAAATGTTACGTTCATTTAGATAAGCCTTAGTTCATAACCTAGAGTTCAGATCTTCTTTCTATATTTGTATAGGTAAAAACAAGTGCATTGTGGTTGTTAATATCCTATTTTAAAAATACATGTGTAACTAACAATGATAGTCCAAACACTTGAAGGACCATTTATCCACTGGGGGCTAATCTGACTGACCTGGTGCCAATACATTGATGCATCAGTGATAGACTACACTTTGATAATGTCTGCAGGGCACACCCATGTCTTTTTGTAGATTTTAATCCTTCTCTTTTAATCCTTGTCCAATTCTAAATTAAAAGGTATTTAAAATTATAACATTGTTACAGTTTTCTAAATTGAGAATGTACAAAGACTTAACTTTTTTTTTTTTTTTCCCATTTGTTTAAAGCTGAAATTCATCAGAATGGCATGAATAACATTATTATCTTCACTGAGGTAGATTATTCTCTCTTCTTCTTAAATAATAAATTATATTGATGCAATTCATCCAGAACATGTGTCATAAATATTTTAACCTAATGCTAATACCAATCAGTTGGAATGTTAAATGAAAATGCAAAAGAATATATTTATCATCACTTCCTTGCATTAGGATTTATCTCCTTCATTTTTCCAGCACCAGCATTTACATGACCTTATTCTCTTAACTACAATAACAGAACAAGATTGTAAGTTCTCTTCCACAGAGTCCACAACATGTGTGTTCATTGGCATTAGGTCACTAAATTTTTCCCTTTGATTTTCAATCTCCTTCTCATTTGTATAAAAAAAAATGAATAATTTTACTCAGCTACTGTAAGTTTTAATTTACTGTTACCACTCTGGATTAAACATAGAAAGCTTGTAAATTCTATATTAAAAAAGCATGTTTTAAATATGTTTCAAAAAACAGGATGAAAATCATTATCAAATATAATTTCATATTCAGTTCTAAGGAAAAGTCCTACTTGATGTTAAATATATCACAGCTATAATGAATCATGTATTTTGTTTTTTTTTGGGAGGGGGGGAAAAAAAAAGAAAAAAGTAAAAAGTAGAACAAACAATATTAAGAATAAAAAGGAAGCAGAGCATGTATGTTCTCAGTAATGGTGAGCAGACTGACAAGTTTTCCTCACAAATTCAAGACAGTACTTATGACAAACAAATTGTAAAGGCAAGGAATGTAAATAAGTAGGGTGTAACTAAGTAGTAGTATATATATCTTAAGATAAAATATATAGTACTTTTAAAAAGTACTGTAAATTTTTAAAAAGGAAGGTAGGTTTTACTAGCACTTAATATTTATGTAAATCATTATCAATTGACCTAGGTTGAGGGCCAGTTATGTTTTATATCATATGGACACAGAAACTGATCTATTGTGCAAAGAAGTGAGAAGCCTTCCAGAACTTCACAAATTGTACATACTCTGACCTCCACTGCTTTAATACATTGCTATTTTACTTATATCCATTTGCTGGTGTAGCAAATTACTAATACTCTCTTCACAAAAGCATCATAGAAATATTTGCAAGGTTCTGCACAGTCATCTTTAAATAATAGCTGTTATTCAGAGTTATGGCAAAGACAATAATGCATATGTATAAAATACGTATCTGACAGTGTCATAATCATGGAAAAAGAAACAATTTCCTTTTAAAACAACACGTAGAAAAAAAAAATATATATATACATGTATATATTTAAAGTTATGAAATGCTAATGTATGTGCTAATCCTGCTGCAGAATATTACTACATAGAGTTTGCTGATAACACACCAATGTTTTAGTTGTTACTGAACAGCATTTAAACTAATTCAAGGACTTTTATGTTCTCCTACTGCACTGCCAGCAAAGGAGCTTGGGGTGCACAAGCTAGAATTCTTTAATCCACTTTGCACCATTTGGAAAAAAAATCAGAATGTTTTTTATACAATACATAAAGAAAATACAGATGAAAATTGCCATCTGTATGCATAAGCTAAGTTCCGTTAATTGCAATGAGAAAAATTATTTGGTATATTCACAGTAGACAGACTTGCACTTTCACCAGTAGTCTTGGATTTCCCTGTATCATGACAAGGCTTTAGTCAGAACACATGTAGATACAATGGTAAATGTTACAAAATTCTTAGCAGGGATTGTTAGGTAGTAACTCAAAATATAATGTAGGTCAATTTTTTCCATTTGTTTGAACTACGATTTGAGAAAGGGAACAAACTGTCCATATCTCACTGACTTTCGCTGGGAAACTTAAAAAAAAAAAACCTGCAGCTTTTATTGAAAATTCTCATGGTCACTTTGAGAACCATCCTCGTGTGTGTCAGGTGCACTTTAACTGGATTTGAAGACTGTTACCCCTCCCCTCTCTGGACTCAGAGGTACTCCTTTGTGAGCTGTAATGTGGGCTCTTCAATACGTTTAGTTCTATGAATAATTAATGTGTCTCCTGCTCTCACCACTTGATTTCCAGTTATTTGCGTTGCATGCAATATGCTGAGCCAGTTTCATAGCTCCTAGACTCAGAAGTAGGTTTCCAATCTCATTAAGTGTAATGGGATATGAAATATACATATATATATATTATATATATATATATATACATATATATATATATATATATATATATATATATATATATATATATATATAAAATGTCTCACATTTCTTAAAAGTACTAGAAGTAGGACCTCCAAGAAAGAAAATATAGGTGTTGCCTAAAGAAGCACTAGATGATTCTATACGGAAAGCCAATGTTATTTTTTGTTGTTGTTGTTTTGTTATTTATATGTATGAAAAAAAAAATCTTCTTTTGTTATTTTCATTCAATTTCTAAATATAGCTTGGATAGAGTTAGGAAAAGCTAAGTTGTTATTTAATATATATTAATATTACTTAATATATATTAATTAACATCCACTATAACTAGTGGATGACTGAAAAGATATTTAAGAGTTAACCAAAAATATTGACACAGTGAATACTACGTGAATTACTATATACTTACATAGTAAACAGAGGACAAAAAGCAGTTGGATGTCCTTCTAAGACAAAGTAGATCAAATTCATTGCTTCCATAAAGTATAAGATGAATATGAATGGACAGAAGAATTTTTGGGAGCAATTATATCAGAACAGATACAATAAAAAGAGTAACCACAAGAAAGAAGACTAATAGTCAAACAGAACAGAAAAAAAAAACATCTAGTCCATTCCTGAAGCAAGTAGAAGATTCAAGGATCTTTATATTTCTGAGGTACTGAATTAAAATGGTATCTGTGAAAACATTTAACAAGTGTTAACAGATTATATGTTTTCATTTACTATTTTAAAAATATTTCCTCAGTTTCAATGAACCATCTATATGAGGAAAGTTTTCCTGTAAATGATCTGATGAAACCTGTTAATTTGATTTATTCATTACAGTTTAATCAATGAACTTGAGTTAATTTTATTTATCTATATCTATATCTATCTAGCTATCTATTTGCAAACAAGAGAAGGAATATCTGATTTTGTTCCTAGAGATGTAAATTTAAAATCATTGCTCTGATTTCACTGACTTCTAGTTTACAGTTGTCCTGGTTTCATCTGAGGTAGGGTTAATGATCTTCATAATGGCTTGTATAGTGCTGTGTTTTATATTTAAGAGAAAAATAATGGTGATAACACACTGACGTTTAATTTGTTCTTGGGCAATGCTTACATTAAGTTAGGGACTTTTCAGCTTCTCATACCACCCTGACAGCAAAGAGGCTGGGGGTGCACATGAAGCAGGGAAAGGACACAACAAGAACAGCTGACTCAAACTGGGCAAAGGGATATTTCACACCTTTTGATTTTATGTGGTGAAATAAAATTGGGAGGGTTGGCCAGGGAACTGTTGCTAATCTGGCTGGGCATCCATCGGAGGGTGGCAAGCAGTTGTGTTGTGCTTCACTTGTTTTGTATAATTGTTACTGCTACTACTACTACTACTGTTACTACTACTACTACCAGTACTCCTAATTACATTCCTTTCATTTTCTGTTCTAATATGCTGACTTTATCTTAATCCTCAAGCTTTACCTTTTTGTAACTTTCTCCTCCATCACAAAGTGGGGAGACTGAGTGAACAACTATGTGGTGCTTAGTTGCCTGCTGGGTTAAAACACAACAGACTCTAATTTTTTTTTGTTTTGTCTTTTCCACACCTTTTTCATCAGAGACTGTTCAAATTATTTCAATAATTCTCATGTTGGTAAATTGACAAAACTTACTTAATGGAAAGTTCAACCTACCAGAATTATCAAATTAGTTCAGGGAAAACAAACAAACCAACCAACAAAAATATATCCATGAAAATTTTTGTTTTCAACAGAAATATTTTTTAATTCAATACCATAGTATGGCATTATTATTTACTTTTTATTTCTTCATGGTTAAAATTCAGGACTCATTACTTTTTTGATCTTAAGCAACATTCAACTTCCTTTCTAAAGATATGAGCAGTAAAAAAAAACCTTGATCAAAGACTGCAGTCTTTACCTTTCAACTTAAAGCCTGAGAAATTTGACCTTACTGCTACTCATTTAAATTTATGGGTTCATACACCAGTGATGTATAGTGAAATTATAGTTTTGTGGGTGAGTGGAAGAGGTAGGTCCATCTCCAGAGCTGAAAGAAGGATGGAAAAAACTGTGGGTGTATGACAACTCTTCCCTAAAAGGGGACCTGGCATCTCAGATTCTTGCCTCTTAATGGCATCTCAAAGTCTTTTGGAAGACAGTGCAAAGCCAGCATAAATCCTAAGATGTGAGTATTAAACCTAGGATCCATCCAGCCCATTCTCCCACCTCCACCAGTGATAGCAGTTGCCAAAAAAGAAAATAAATAAATAAGGTGAGTATGACAGAGTATGACAGAACTAGAGAGCAAGTAGTTAGTGATATTCTCATAGAACATTCTCTCAAGTTCTAGGAAACGATGCATGTGATTACATACACGCGTATAAATGAATTCCACACAGAAATATGACTCAACATATGTTTATTCTGAAATATGGGAAAAGCATATACATATGAATGGATTGAAAGTCAGAATATGCAATAAACATTTAATCCTAAATGTAAAATTGTATAGATGTACTTTGTTGTTGTTGTTTTTGAAAACTTATTATATGCTTTCTAATCTATTCTCAATTATGTAAATACATGTATTAATAATAACTGTACATATAGATAAAACAAATTGTGTACGTTTTTTTTTCCTTTGGTTGCTTGTAAATGCAAGATGAAATCCTGGTTTACCTTAGCCTCTCTTGAAGGTCTCAGAGATCAAGATAAAATACTCTCTAATTTCATTATAAAGTATAAGATAATCCTAACATAGCACCATATATGTCAACAGAACTACTTGTGAGTAGAAGCATCAGGATTCGTTACATGTTTTGTCTGCATCTCCAAGAATACAGAGATGCCCCAGGTATTTCCACACTGAAAGCATTACTTAATTCTTCTATTTCTACCTAGCTAATTTCTGTTACATCAATGTATACACGCCATTTTGTAAAAATGGTGAATGAATTGTAACATCAGGAAGTACATTTCACATTTTTGGTTCTGCATTAGGAGACACAATATGTTTTAAAAATTTTACATTTTTTTCACTTTAAAAGTAAAAATAAAGGATTTTCTATAATTCTTATTTATAACATAATAAGGTGACAAAGTTTTACTCAGTCATTAATCAGAAAAACTCTGCATGAAAAGTAGCAGAAAATTGTGTAACGTATTAAGGTCAATGCAAATCGGAACACCTTCATTATCTCCATAGTAATGCATACAGGTTTTAAGAAAATGACATTTAATTAAATCTTCAGCTTTTATAATGTCATTATGCATATGTACTCTGGAAAGAAAAAGCAAAAGTTCTTCAGAAACTCTGCTCTTGTGAGGACAATCTCCTGATCTTCTTCTATGACTAGGCGACCTGCTTAGTGAATAAGGGAAAAGCTGTGGATATTGTCTACCTAGACTTCAGAAAAGCTTTTGACACTGATTCCCACAGTATTCTCCTGGAGAAACTGGCTCTTCATGGCTTGGATGAAAGCATTTTTGATTGGTTTAAAGAAATGGCTGTGTGGC
This sequence comes from Anas acuta, assembly GCF_963932015.1. Taxonomy (NCBI): domain Eukaryota; kingdom Metazoa; phylum Chordata; class Aves; order Anseriformes; family Anatidae; genus Anas; species Anas acuta. Next base: position 126,655,999 of record NC_088980.1, on the reverse strand, counting down.
TGGGTCCAAAGAGTCATGGTGAGTGGAGTTAAATCCAGATGATGGCCAGTCACAAGTGGTGCTTCCTAGGGCCCATTACTGGGTCCAGTTCTCTTTAGTATCTGTACCAATGATCTGGATGAGGGAATCAAGCACACCCTCAGTAAGTTTTCAGATGACACCCAGTTAGGCATGAGCTACCCTTGATCTGCTCAAGGGTAGAAAGGCTCTACAGAAGGAACTGGATAGGCTAGATGTACGGGCCCAATTGTCTGAGATTCAACAAGGCTAAGTGTCAGGTTCTGCACTTGGGGTGCAACAACCCCATGCAATCCTACAGGCTGGGGAAGGAGTGGCTGCAAAACTGCCTGGTAGAAAGGGACCTGGGGGCATTACTGCTCAGGTGGCCAAGAAGGCCAACAATAACCTGGCTTGTATCAGAAACAGTGTGGCAAGCAGGACTAGGGAAGTGATTGTTCCTCTGTACTCAGCACTGGTGAGGCTGCACCTTGAATACTGTGTTCAGTTTTGGGCTCCTCACTACAAGGACATTGAGGTGCTTGAGCATGTCCACAGAAGAGCAATGAAGCTGGTGAAGGATCTAGAGGACAAGTCTTTTGAGGACCAGCTGATGGAAGTGGGGTTATTTAGCCTAAAGAAAAAAAAAAAAGCCTCAGAGGAGTGTTAGTGTTCTCAACAACTACCTCAAAGAAAGTTGTAGGGGGATGAGGGTCTGCCTCTTCTATCTCTTTTCCCTAGCAACAAGCAATAGGACAAGAGGAAATGGCCTCAGGTTGCGCCAGTGGAAGTTTAAGTTTGATATTAGGAGAAATTTATCTACTGAAAGGGTTATAATGCATTGGAACAGTCTATCCAGGTAAGTGGTTAAGTCCTCACCCCTGAAGGTATAAAGTCATGTGTAGGAACATGGTTCAGTGGTAGATTTGAAAGTGCTAGGTTAACAGTTGGACTCAATGATCTTGGAGATCTTTTCCAACCTAATTGATTCTATGATTCTGTTCAACAATTATGACAACAATGTAGCATCTGAAAAGGGATATGAATGAAAGGAGAAACATCTTATTGATTTTTGACTGTAGGGTTCTGCTTAAATACACTTCCTCTAGGAACAAAAAAAAAACAAAAACAAAAACAAAAAAAAAAAACAGTTGAATAGAACATTATTGACATATCTGTAGCCATTATAAAGTAGAATACTTGAATTATGCACTTGGGCTCAGACAACGATGTAAGGAGCTCATACACTTGTTACAGGTTTAAGTAGTTGACCACATCTTGTTGAGATATGTAGAATCACCTCCATTGTAGGCTCATCATTGGGTCTTCTAGAAGAGAAAAGGAGCAATTCAGATGTAAGAGTCTTAATTGCTTTTGTATATCTTAAAACCTAACAAATTTCCCTTAAGTCCAGTGGCATTCTACACAGCCACAAGAAATAAATGTAAGGAATACCTATTTCGGAAGTATTTTTTTTCTCTTCATTTTTCTTTTTTTCCCCTACTTCATCTCTGAAAGAAGTACTATAATATAGAATCATAGAATCATAGAACCATTATGGCTGGAAAAGACCTTCAAGATCATCTGGTCCAAGCATCACCGTACTACCAATGTCACCCACTAAACCATGTCCAACACAACACCCAACCTTTCCTTGAACACTCCCAGGAACAGTGATGCCACCACTTCCCTGGGCAACCTGTTCCAATGCCTGGCTACTCTTTCTGAGAAGAAATGTCTCCTTATTTCTAACCAAAACCTCCCCTGGTGCAACTTGAGGCCAATTATTCTAGTCCTATTGCTAGTTATCTGAGAAAAAAGGCCAACCCCCAGCTCCCCACAACTTCCAGGGCCTCAATATCCTTCTTGTAGTGAGGGGCCCCAAACTAAACAGAGTTCTTGAGATGCAGCCTCACCAAAGCAGAATACAGGGGAATGATCGCCTCCCTGGTCCTGCTGGCTTCATTGTTCCTGATACAAGCCAGGATGCAATTGGCCTTCTTGGCCACCTGGGCACACTGATGGCTCATGTTCAAGCAAGCATCGGTCAGAACCCCCAGGTCCTTTTCTTCTGTACAGCTTTTGAGCCACTCTGCCCCAAGCACTATTGTGGCCAAAGTGCAGAACCTGGCACTTAGCCATGTTGAACCTCATCCCACTGGCTTCTGTCCATCAACCCATCCTGTCCAGGTCCCTCTGCGGGGTCTTCCTACATCCAGCAGATCAACACTTCCCCCCAACTTGGCGTCATTCATCTGCAAACTTACTGAGGGTGCACTCAAATCTCTTATCCAAATCATCAATAAAGATATTAAAGAGGGTGATGCCCAACACTGACCCCTGGGGAACACCACTGGTGACTGGTCACCAGCTGGATTTCACTCTGTTCACCACTACTCTCTGGGCCTGGTAATCCAGCCAGTTTTTACCTCAGCAAAGAGTATACCCATCAAAGCCATGGGCTGCCAGTTTCTCCAGGAGAATACTATGGGAGACCATGTCAAAGGCCTTGATGAAGTCTAGGTAGACTATGTCAACAGGCTTTCCCTCATCCACGAGGTGGGTCACCCAGTCATAGAAGAACATGATATTGGTCAGGCAGGACTTGCCTTTCATGAACCCATGCTTGATGAGCCTGATCCCTTGGTTGTCCCGCATACATTGCATAATTATATTCAAGATGACCTGTTCCATCACCTTTCCTGGCACCCAGGACAGGCTGTAGTTTCCCGGGTCCTCCTTATGACCCCTTTTATAGAAGGTTGTCACATTAGAAAGTCACCAGTCATCTGGGATCTCTCCAGATGACCAAGACTGCTATAGAATCATAGAATATCCTGACTTGGAAGGGACCCAAAAGGAACATCAAGTCCAACTCCTGGCACTGCACAGGTCTACCCAAAAGTTTAGACCAAGTGACTAAGTGCACAGTCTAATCACTTCTTAAATTCGGATAGGCTTGGTGAAGTGACTACTTCACTGGGAAGCCTGTTCCAGTGTACAACCACCCTCTCAGTGAGGAACCTCTTCCTGATGTCAAGCCTAAACCTTCCCTGCTTCAGCTTAACACCATTCCCATGGGTCCTATCACTGACATTTACAGAAAATGAGTCACCAGCCTCTCCACTCCCCCTCATGAGGAAGCTATATGCAGCAATGAGGTCTCCTCTCAGCCTCCTCTTTTCCAGGCTGAACAAACCAAGTGACCTCAAACCAAGTGACCTCCTCATACATCTTTCCCTCTAGGCCCTTCACCTCTGTACACTAGTAGCCCTCCTTTGGACACTATATTTATATTATTTTAAAATAAAATTAATAAAATTCAAATATCATTGTAAATGATATATCTTGAATATCTTTAAGGAACAGAAGTTCTTTAAGGTAAGTTTATAATTATTTCAACAGCTAGTGAGTTTCTACTACTGTCTACTCTAAATATGTGCTTCATGTAGTCTTTGTCCACTGTCATGAACTAAGAATTGCTTGGCTAAGTGACTTGTCCAAATGTTTCTTCCTGTTTTGATTACATTCACAATAGGAAACAACTCTCAATAGTATGTTGTTGAAATAGTGCAGGAAAGGGAGAAGGAGAGAATACTAGCTTACAATAAATAAATAAAAGTAATAAACCTAAACATAATAATAATAATAATGATAATAATAAATAATATTCCTCCTTTAAATTCTTCAAGTTCAAAAATGTTTACAAAACATTAAAAAAAAAAAAATCACAAATTCAATGCATTTTAAAGTATTTAAAGCTCATCTTACCTTGTTTATCTTTATACAGAAATAATGTTGGACAGTGAATTCTCATCAATTTTTAAAATTTTTTAAGGCTCCACCACCTATAATCAAACTTTGTATGTACCATAACATGTCTGTTCTCTGTTTTGTTTAACCTAATACCTAGCAGCTTCATTTTTCTGACTTTCTTTTAAGGCTTATGATATATTTTAAAACTATTTGTGCAGTGTGTGCTGAGATATTTTTCTTTATTATTTTATTTTATTTTATTTTATTTTATTTTATTTTATTTTATTTTATTTTATTTTATTTTATTTTATTTTATTTTATTTTATTTTATTTTATTTTATTTTATTTTATTTTTTATTTTATTTTATTTTATTTTATTTTATTTTATTTTATTTTAATCTTCCCTAGAGCAGCAGTTCTTGATTATTTCTTTACTTGTCTTTAAAAATGCTTTTGTTCTTCGTGTGCGTTTGTATCTCCTTACTTGTGACATTCCTTCTAACTATGTTTCCCTTAATTGGCAGGTTTGCATTTGAGTTTCCTACGTTGAATGACCCCTTGTTCCTCATTCTGCAGTGTCAGGAAACAGAAATGTCATTGCTGATTAGGGGCCTGAACCCTCTGCTCCTCCTTCCCATACAGTAGGCAATCTTGTTCTGTACACACTCTAGCTGCAGGGTCAGCCTTAGGGGAACTCTAAACAAGTGTCCACATGGGATACCAAAATGGAAGGGGCACTGATAGGGGCAAGTATTCTTTGAGCTCATTTGTCTACTACAGAAAGTCACTTCTGTCCCTTTAAATGTAAAATGTCCACTGGCATTGCCCAAGTGTCTACACTTTAACCACATGGAAGCACTTTTGTGCCTCTGGCTTGTGCATCAGTGATGCTAATAACATCTCTGCCTAACAAGGTGTCACTGGGACGTACTTCTAATGGTTGTCTTTCCTCTGAACAGAGAAACAAAAGCTTTCATTTTTGGTTCTGAAACCCTCTTTTAAACCAACTCTGACCTCATCCAGGGCACTATTATCTAGTCTTGCTTGGGGCACCAGAAACTGGTTGAAAATCTCTCTGCTCAGGGTACAGAGTGCATCCTACTTTACAACTGAGTGGAAACCTCTGCTTTTTCCACTTTTGCTCTTCACCTAGGGAAGTGGAACAAGCCAAGAGAGGAAGGAAGAGAAACTACACAGAAAAGATCAGAAGGTAGGGCCTTCAAGTAGCAGGGAACATGCACAAAAACAGACCTTCTTCCTAAACCAAAGGATATTGCAAAACAGACAGAAACTAAAAAGAAGGAAGAGGGAATAACACTTCACCTCCTGCTATATAGCCTAAAGGAAGTCCATAGACAATCTTCAAGGATGAGGGAATGAAAGTGAAACACAAAGGAGATACACATTTATCTTCTTCTGCAACAATGGAGAAAACTGATTTTGCTTAGAATATTTCCAGGGTAGTGCTGGCCACAGAGCAGTTGTATAGCCACAAGATTAACATAGTTGTATAGTCACAGGCTTAACCTGTCATCTGCAGGAATGCCGTATCCAAAACAAAACTATCAATCTCTCAGATAAGGTGTAGCATATTAATCTGATTTTCATGTTAATTATTTAAATAATATTTTAAATATAATGGATTAAAAACAAAACGAAGAAAACAAAACAAACAAACAAACAAGCAAAACACAATCACAATTTTTTAAAGGTGAATTTCCATGTGTCTATTTTGCCATAGGCATGTACTAAGGTCTATCGTTCCACAAATCTGTTACTAAAATATACTTGCAATCAATTTACTATGTATATATATACTTTTTAATAAATTTTGAGATAGAGATAAGAGAAAAAAGAAAACGAAAAATCATTTGCTGTTTGATTTTTTTAATAGGTAAAATGCTATATACAATGTACAGGTGCCAGAGAGCCATTTGTGTACAAATTGTTTTAGTAAAAATCCTTTACCGATTTCATGAAACTGTCCTTTGCAAGCCACATAAAAATCAGCCCTTCTTTACTAGCTTGTCGTTAAAAATCCCATGACACTTTTCACAAAAGAATGGCTATTAACTACATCATTCTGGCCAAAGTCCAAATCACTTTGTGGCTGTTGGAAAAAAATATTCTGCACTTTCCTCAAAACCTTTCTACATAGTGCATCAGATTGTATCTAACAGGCAGTATCTTTTTGATAAGGGTTATATGATCTTATAAGATATCAAAATGATTTTGTATCAATACAATTGTCCTTGAAATAAAAGTTAAGATAATATCAAATTATCCATACAGAAAAGTATTTTAAAATTTGAGTTTTGAAAACAAATCATTGGGCTACTGACATGTCCTTTTCATTATTATTTTTTTTTTCCCTTGGGTATTTTTGGTAATAAGCTTATACTTAATATTGTGATATTTGTTACCCAATATATCCTCAGTACCTGAAAAACATGGGAAGGTAATTAATCAAGAAATCAGTCCAAGAGTTCTTCCTTGTATTAAGTAATTATTTTAATTAACTTCACTTAAAAAAAAAAAAAAAAAAAAAAAAAAAAAAAAAGACTTTTACTATAACTTGTTTAGATAAGAGACTTTGAGAATATTTGCTTATTAAAAATGTTATCTTACTATGGAATGTATGCTTTATCAACTATAGCTAACTGGGTCATCTGTAAGAGTTAAAAGAGTTTTTTCTTCTATTTCATATGGTTCAAACGTATGCACTGTGATCTATGTTGTGTCTCTGTGTCTCCATGACATAACACTGGTTGACAAATAGCCTACAAGTGTCTAAGACCAAGACAGATCCAGAAGAATAGCCATTCCATGAAGCTTTCTATATTTTTTCAGCTGCATAATTAACTCTTCATTTTCTTGAACACTAATGTGTCTAGAAATGATTTACATGTATTCCTTTAATGTTTGCTTTCTAATGTTACTTAACACATTCATCAATATGAGTTGAACTCACATGGATGCAGAATGGGCTGATATTCTTGTAAATAGTAGGTAGTGAGCAATCCTAATCATCTAAGGCTGTTTCTAAGAGTTTCAGTAGGGGCTCATATTAGGCCTGACACCCTTCAATATTTATCAATTGCCTGGGAAGCAAATATAAAATCAGTGCTGCCAAAATGTATAGGATAGCACAAAGATTGGCACAGTAGTGCCAATAAAGACAGACACTCATGGAAAATGATCTGTATCACTTGATGACTGAACCAATTCAGAAAATGTACATTCTAATATAGCCAAAGTCAAAAATGTATTTACAGGAATGAAGAACTTAAAACAGGGCCGACTTTAATAAAGTTAAAGTTGATAATTTCAGTGTGCTATAGTGATAACACATAGTGCATGTGTTGTAGAAAAGATGTGTGTGAACATTTTTATGGGAGAGCAAAAGAGAGGAAAATAATGTTCCTCTGTTTTCTCCTGTGTCTGCCAACTTTAAGAATTGACTGATTTTTGAGACTTTTGTTTATACACATTTGTGATTCTGAGTTTCCAGTTTTTAGGAGAAAACTGAATATAGTCCCATCTCAAGATGTCACCATATTTGGGTCCCATTTCAATAAAATCATAAACTGTCCAATGGGGGAAAAAAAAAAATATATCAAAAATCACCAAAAATACAAAAATAAAAACAAAGCTTTCACCGTTGGCAAGTAATCCAATATAAGCCTCCAGCTAAATGTTGTGGCAAAAAGTGACAGGCTGGTCTGTTGACATCTAAAGGGAGAATGTTGAGTAAGATTAGAGAGGCAATTTTATCTTTGTTGTTCCAGTCAGCATTTTAAAAAAATAAAAATAAAAAAATATTGAAAACTTTGAAATGGTACAGAATAAAAATGATTCAAGGTCTGGAAGAAAAGGTCACACATGGGAAACTTAAATAACTTCATGCTTAGATCACACCCCCCACAAAAAAAAAAAAAAAAAAAGAGAGACACACACAGGGTACTTTATAACTTGGTTAAAAATGGGAATAGACTCTTAAAGTCTTTGCAATCTGGCAATGAAAAGCTAGGGATTATTATTATAAATATTTATGATAAGGATAATTATTATAAATATTTATTTATTTAACTACTGTGAACAGGGGCAAATTAAAAACAAACAAACAAAAACAAAAACAAACAAACAAACAAACAAAAAATAATATGAATTAAGTTCCCTCAGTTCACTGATGAGGGAAATAGATGGAAATAGATTAATGACTTAGTCCTTGCTGCTTTTTTTTTTTTTTTTTTTTTGGGGGGGGGGGGGATGGGAGGTGTTGTGCATGCACACTGTATTTTGTTGAAGATGTGCTGCTTTGCTGGGAAATTCAAATTGTTGTGTTCAATGCAGCAATAACTAAGTGAAAATCTAGAAGTTGCTTTACACAGGGGATTACACTGGAGGTCTCATGGTCCTTTTTTGGCCTTAAAATGTACTGAAAAAATTATGTCAAATTGAGTTAATGAGCCTGAAAATTTTGTTTCATTTTTTTTCCATTTGAAATCTCACCAGTTCTGAGGCTTTTCTGGGGCAAGTAACTAAAATTTCTCAAGAAATCCTTGATTCAGGGATATCCCATAATATGTGATTTTGTAACAACAGGCAGCATAAAGCAATACCAAATGTGAAGTTTCCAAGAGTAGCATGAAAGGACAGTGTCAATGCAAGCATGAAACATGGAAAACAAAACAAAACAAAACAAAAACAACACGATATAGTCAGTCTTGGGAGGAGAAGGAAGAAAGATGTGGAAGAGGAAGGTGAGAGACCTCCAAGGATTAGTTTGAATAAATCTGAGATTAGTATCCAAACTTCTTGGTATTTCTCCAGACTAAATTTCTAAGCCTTTAGAGCTTCATCCACCCATCACAATTCTAGCTGCTCTTGAAGACACAAGCTGCCAAGGTCGAGAGTTAAGGGGCAGAGGAGGAGGCTATTAAAAAATCCCAAAGCTTTTAAATAGTAATTTATGCTAATTATGTTTGTGCAATAATTTTGTGCTGTATGTCCGAACATGGAATGTCTCCATAGTCTCCATCTGTTTATCATCTAAGATGTGTTAGCAAGATGTGACTGCTCATCATGCAGCTCTCCCACAGCATGTAACAGTCACTGTAATAACATGTACAATAGAAATAAACTACTTGATCCCTCATTAGAAAATAAATTATACTGCCCTCATACATTTACTTTACTTGTAAAACATTCTAATAGTGCTCATGAAAACATTTACCCACAAGAAAATCACATAGTTAAATATGATCCAATACATACATTGCTACCTAAAGCTCCTTGGAATAATTCCTTTAGCCTGCAGATAGAAGGTTTATAAATCCATCTTTGGCATTTTTCCAGTAGTGTTATTAAGCTCTTGGAATCCCCCCTTTTCTGTGGTTCCTTTATGTGTTTCTTGTCATTCCAGTATCTCCAAGTTCCTCAATTTTCACCCAATAAACAGATACTGGCACAATTTTGATCAACTATTATATAATGGGGTTTATCGTGTATTAAGTTACCATTTTTATTAACTTTCTCTTAATCTTTCTTCTTTAACTGAAATTTTATTTCATAATAGTATAGTGAACAACATTTTTGGCAATTTATATTTTCTATCAGAACCAATTTCTTTCAGCATCTTAGCATGTAACCTTTATAACAACACTGCCATCATAATTCTGGATCTCAGAATTATGAGCATTATATAATCTCACAAATGAAACCTTCCTTCAAATATTTATAGGAAAACAAACAGACAACACCAATAAAAAACACCACCATTAAAAAAACAGATAGTCTGTCAAGATTATGGTGCTCCATTGCTCTATGTCAATGGAATTATTCCTTGTGTTACATGAGAAAAATATGCATTCATTTGGAAGCAGGAGTGAAAGTCTCCAAATAATCTCAGCAAATAATTGCAGCAGCAAATTAAGTTTGTTAAATGATGATTATTATTCATACTTCTCCAAAATCTAATGATCGAACACTTTAAGCTTAAAAAGTTCAATGAGAAGGCTGGTGTTTTGGATCAAAGACTTGCCACAGTCACAAAAAACCTCTTACTCTTTTCTCTCCTTATGCATCCTTAGATGCATTCCCCTTTGTCACAGAGAACAAACAAGCAAACAAAAACTCCAAATCTAAAATCTTTATTATTTATTGGCTAAATGCATCTTATTTTAAATAATGTGAGTCACATTACCATGAATATGAGTAAAGACTAACCTTTATGTCTCAAGAATTTGCTCAGTAACTTAAAGGCATTATTTACTATTTCTAGCTCTTCCCATAGACTTCACTAGGTATATCATTGCATTTATTGAGTCAGCAGCCCCAAAATTGGCAAAAGAGGTATAAATGTTGTCCACTGATTTTAATGAGGTGTTAACTTTAAAGCATTAACTTTGAAACTTAATTACATGTACAATAACTACAACTAACCGCTTTAACTAACCACTTTGGTGCCAAATGATGAATATGTTCAGCTAAACCTGTCCAGTACGCCTAAATTATCTTGGAGGAATCAACTGCCTATTCATTTTAATGGAGGCTGCAAGGAACTATTAAAAAAATATGCTATACATGAACCACAGTATTCTTCCATTCTATTTCAAAAGACTCAAACAAATACACATATGAAATTTGCCAGGGGAGTTTTAGGTCAGATGTTAGGAAGAACTTCTTTACCGAAAGGGTTGTTAGACATTGGAACGGGCTGCCCAGGGAAGTGGTGGAGTCACCATCCCTGGAGGTCTTTAAAAGACGTTTAGATGTAGAGCTTAGGGATATGGTTTAGTGGAGGACTTGTTAGTGTTAGGTCAGAGGTTGGACTCGATGACCTTGAGGTCTCTTCCAACCTAGAAATTCTGTGATTCTGTGATTCTGTGAAATATAATGCTTTTCTACAGATTTCAGTACAAATAAGTAAATAATAATAAAAAAAGAAACCTTTTAAATGATTTTTTTTCTGTCTACTTTTAGACAGTTATTTACAATAACGTAACATTTAAATTCTGCCTAAAACTAAAAACTACTAGAAGGGTTAGAATGCATTTTTCAGCAAAACTAAGCAAACCAACCAACCATCCCACCCCAAATTTCTATTCAAATTAATTTATTCCATCCTGAATAATTAAAATGAAATGTCTGACAGGCACTTACACAACCCTTTTTCATATAAGTTTTATCCACAGACTTTTAATTTCAACAAGATTTAGATAAGATCTGGGAAGTCATAACTCTCTTCCCAAATAGTTTATTTAAATCACATATTTAGTATTAAGTAACAGCAGTATTGTTAAGGGCAATCAGTACATTGAAATGAGTGCTCCCATATCCTGGAGTTAAAAACAAACAAACAAACAAACACAGTAGTAATGCAAACCTGTTTTCTCAAAAATTTTAAATTAATTTTGCTATTTGTTTATCAGATAATTTACATAGAACTCTTTATTCTCAAAAACTTGAGAGTGCTTCACCAGCATTAGAATTTATAAATAAGTATTCTATCCATTTCTGAAATTATTTCAGTACTTGCACAGAATAATGGTGATTCTTTAACAGGAATACTACATGCAGTTTGGCCTTTAATTCAATTAAAACTAAAGGAGATGTTAAGTAGAGAAAATATAATTTACCAGAATAGAAAATAGTGTTGGATAAAAGTACCGTAACTAGTACAACAAAAAAAATGTATTTCCTGAAATAATTTCAGGTCATAAGGAAATATATTTTTCTCTATTCTGGGACACAGAAGAGTATCTTTCAGCTCCACACATTGTAGTTAGAATAAAACACATTGTAGTTAGAATACCTATTGGTCAACATCAACCCTTCCACCAGCCTTTATCCTTTCTACATCCATAGTTTGTTGAAATTATTATTACTATTATTATTATTATTATTACTGTTCTGCAGCAAGTGACAAATACTTAAGTCCTCTGTATAACAGAACTACAATATTTTACATCGATTAAGCCTGTTGTTACCTTGTGAGGGTAAAGCACAATCCAGTACTGGAGGGGGGTGAGGGTGATGGTGGGGAAATCACAAAGAAAAGTTATACAAAATAGGTCTTCAACTAATGTTGATTTGCTGAGTGTTAGTCCAGAAATCTTTCATACATACTGAAGTCTTCTGTATAAATATTTAATTGTTACTTTAATTCCAGTAGCAGTACAGATGTCCAGTCAATACAAGAAGAAGGAAAAAAATATGAAGGAGGTTAATGAAGTAGTTGTATGATTTATAGAGCTAGGTAAATAATAAATATATACTGACCCAAATTTCTCACACACATTGAGTGACAAACCTCATAACATAGAAAAGATATGATCCTGGAGAGGTGGAGAGGGCAAGGATCTTTGTGTTTTTTTGGATCAAGACAAGGAGCATAGGTCTTTCAAACAGGTAACATGGAGGAATTTATGTATCACATTGTATTCAAATCAGTAAGCAATTTGTTATTTGGGTGTAGTAATGAAACAAAACATAAGCATGAAAGAAGAAAAAGACTAAATCTTACGTGAAGAGGAAACTGTTGTAGAGAAGGAGTCACTAGTGATATTTTCTCCTAATTATCTCATAAATCCTATCCTATCAGAATTTATTTTTTTGTTAATGCTGTTGAGGTTTTCTGTTATGTATCTACTCTATCAAGGAAGGTCAGGGGATCAATATAAAAAGCAAAAGGCTTCTTACACCACCAGTTGCATAAGCAGTAATGAGAGCGGTAGTAAGTGTAAGAGGGCAAAATTTTATTTTACTTCAATCAATTTTCATAGCTTGATGAGTTTACACTTTCACTACAAATGTAAAAAACAAACAAACAAACAAACAAATAACAACAACAAAAAAAGCACAAACAAAAAACAGGTTGTTGCTATTAAATGTAGATCCTACTATGTTTTGCTAAAGGTGTGAGTCACTCTACTACACATAATTAAAACTCCTTTGTTCTATGATTATCTGCATCATTCATGTAGTTGACCCCACTGAAACAAGCTGAAATCAGTGTTCTGTTGCTCTAATATTACATATACTTAATTACATGACAGCAGTACAGGAGTGAAATAATAAGGAAAATTAAATTAAATTAAACTAAATTAAAGTAAAATAAAAAATAAAATAAAATAATAAAGTAAAATAAAATAAAATAAAATAAAATAAAATAAAATAAAATAAAATAAAATAAAATAAAATAAAATAAAATAAAATAAAATAAAATAATAAATCCACAATTATTTTCCTATGAAGTCAATCAAAAATAATGCAGTGTTCACAGTCTTCAATTTTCCTGTTGTTCTTATAGTATTATATCACTTTTTGCAATGACATTTTCTAATTTTATCTCAAAGTAAAAGAATAGGGAGAGCAAAACCAGCAGTGGTTTTACTGGAAACTTCTTTTTCTCCTATGTTTTACGAAACCTATGCAATGTTGTAGACTACTTTTCACATCTCATCAACTCCTGTTGAGGTTTAACCAGTCCGACAGCCAAGCACCACATAGCTGCTTACTCCCCCTCCTCCTCCCCCATCCCAGAGAGGGATGGGGGAGAGAATCAGAAAAATGAAGCCTGTGGGTTGAGATAGAGACAGTTTATTAGGTCAGAAAAGAAAAGACAATAATAATAATGATAATAGTTCTACTACTAATAACGTGTACAAAACAAGTGATGCACAATACGATTGCTCATCACCCATTTATCGATGCCCAGCCTATCCCCAAGCAGTCAGTCCCCCCGTCCTGGATAGCTATACCATATTAATTTTTCTGCATGATATCACATGGCATGGACATTTTGGCCAGTTTGGGTTTGCTGTCCTGGTTCTGTCCCCTCCCATCTCCTGCTGAACCCCCAGCCTGCCCGCCGGCAGGACAGTGTAAGAAGCTGAAAAGTCCTTGGCTTAGCATAAGCACTGCTCTGCAACAATTAAAACATGTTGTCAAAATTATTCTAATCCTAAATCCAAAACACAGCACCATACTTGCTACTAGGAGGAAAATTAACTCAATCCTAGCTGAAACCAGGACACATTCTTATTCATTCAATTTCAATACATTTAAAGCTGATGGTACTGCTCCAGAGCAGTGAAGCAAGAAATATACATACGTTATTTTCCTCTTTCTTCCACTACAAGCTTACTTACTTTTTCTCTCTACGCCAACTCTCCTTTTTTTTTTTTTTTTTTTTTTTTTTCCTAACCCTGGTATTATATTGTGAATAAATATTTCATGATGTATGAGACTTACTCTTAAATACCAACATTAAATTTTACCACCAGGAAGTTTACATTTGGGAGAATTATTTTGCTAAATATATAACTATTTTGAAATCTTCTATGGATTAAATGAGAAATGACTTTTGAAAAGCTGTATTTGAAGTTACTTGTGCCTCAGTCTCCTATCTCTAAAATGATTCCTACTGAAATTAAGACAGTGAGGATCTTGGCTATTTTGTATAATGATCCAAATTTTGAGAATGTAATAATGCTTTAAAGCACAAAACCTACAATAATCTGGGTTTGTTTTGAGCTATGAGAGGCTATCTAAAGGCCTGGATGACAACTGTTCTGCTGCAGTTCCATAAGTAATGTGTTTGCCTTGTCCTGAACAACATAGAGATCATTTTTGCAGAGAGATTGTTCTTCAAATAACACTTCTCTACGTGTAGCTGCCCATGTGTACTGAGTATCTTCTCTTGGCTGACTCAAAATCTCGTATTTAAAATCCATATTAAAAAAACAAAACAAAACAGTTAATAGTAAAGATGGATGGTCACTGAGGTCTGACTGGCAATTCTGTTTTGGTCAAACATAAAACTTATCTCTAGACTTAAATGATTTGGAAAATACAAGTTAAGAAAATACTGTGGTTCAATAGTATTGATTGTGATACTAACTTTGGTGCCTGCTGCAGATTCATAGCTCTGCTTTGCCATCTTCTTTCAGACATGTAAAATGTCGCCCCTAATCTTGACTGATAGGCTCAATTACAATGGTAAGATAACTCTATTATTAAGAAGAACTCTAATATAATAAATCAAACTATAAATAACCTTTTCCACACACAGCTGTACTTAACATATGCTTTATTAAGTAGAGTTTATAAATTATACATTTAGTCTCATTCTCAACATCTCAATTTCACCTTCTGAGGCCCATTTCAAACACTAGTATAATGTCAACCTAATCAAAAAAGTCTCATGAAATATATAAAATTATATATTTCATAAGTATGTGATTCAAATTCCCTTTAGAAACTTAAAATGTAATTATCTCCCAAATATTAAGTTATTCAACAGCAAACCACACAGCACAGGGCAAGCCATCTATATTTTTTTGTGTAATTAAAAAAGTGATAATCATCTATTACTTTATTATTATTATTAAGAAACAAGGTTCTCTTAGGAAAGTATGCTGCTTATTTTGAATAAAGATGCTTTGTAAAAGAAGACTCAAATTCCAACCTTCACCCTTGAGAGTTAATACAAATGAGGTTTTATTTTCCGAATCTTTGGAATTGAGTTATCTCCTGTGTCTCTGGCTCACATTTCCCAGATCACAGTTTAATTATCTGAGTTTATATTCTGTATCTTTATCAGTGTATTAAAGCATCTTAGATATCTGCTAAAGAGAAAACAAAAAGTTCTCTGTTTCTTTCTGTTCATCTCCCAACAGCAGGAATTGATTGGCTTATTTTTTGGCTTTGGTACTGTTAGGTGAGAGAAGTGGGTTCCACTGTTTTATTGTGAAGGTACTGAAATTTATGGTCACTTAGATTTACTCCAGATGTCGTTCCACAGTTGTGGGCAGCTGCCAAAAAACCTTTAGCAGCTGTGCAAATGCTTATGACCATGCAGGGAGAAGCAGTCTCTCAGGAAGTTTCAGTAAATCTCACAGAGCTTGGAAGCTTTGAATTTAACACAATATTCATTGGAAATCAACTTAGTACTGTGATCTCAGGCACTGTTAGCTCAAATGCCTTTTTAAAGTTTTTCTTTCGAATGAACTTCAGATCATTATTCATAATAACAGAGTTTTCAATGGAATCAACACTGGTATCTATTGTAGCCAAAAATCTTAAAAATTTGGATACTGTACCTGTCCAATCTGAGCACAAACTGAACTGCTGCTTGTCTATTAACCTTATTTTTACAGATGAAGGTTCAGTATCTCAATTTTCTGGCAAATTGAGGAGCTCATATTTTGATATTAATAACTTTAATACTATATATCAACCTTTGTGTGTGTGTGTGTGTGTGTGTGTGTGTATGTGTGAGTGTGTGTTATTTTGTTGAACATATATAACACAATATATATATATATAACATATAACATATATAACACAAGAAAGAGAATTTCTTTCCACTTCATCTGTAAATCAGATATTTCAGTCTGGTAGCTGCTACAATTAATAAATAATTTAAGAGCTCAAAGATGGACAAGATGGATGCCACAAGTTGCCATGGAGGGGACAATATAATATAGCAATTATTTCCTTATACTAAAAAAAAGGTAATTTAGTTATGTTGTTGTGATCCAATAATGTCTATTAAAATGATATAATTTACATTGTAATTGAAAACCTCAAAATCGAGATTTTGCAAAGATTAAGACAAGCCTGAACACAAAATGTTCTCCTAACCTTTGCCTCTCTACTTTGACTTATACCTACCTGGGAATATTAATAGGGGATTCTTTGTTGCATGAGAGAGAAAAGCACCAGACTGCAGATCAGTTTTCTTCACTCTTGCTAAGATTCCTTGGCTGGGTTTCTCACTTGCATCTCTGACATGTATCTGGCCTTTTGTCTTCATTTGCAGCCATAGCATTTTTGTTTGCAAACCTTCTACTTGGGCTTAAGTCAGAGAAAGGCTGTGGTCACACAGGCAACGACCTCTTCAAAACAAGGAACCTTCTTGATCAACAGTCCATACATGACTTCTACAAGACTGAACAGATTCTGTAAAGTTGAACTGGAACTGAACGCCCACAGCTACACTCCATGCGGTGCTCTGATCTGATGCTTTCTCCTAGTCAAGGTACGGGTGAAAAAAGAAAAAAAAGAAAAGTCTTTACCACTGGCAGAAGCATTGTAGTCAAGTTCAGGACTCCCCTTCCTCAGCTTACTTTCTATTCCTTCTTAGAGGTAACACAGTGGTGGTAAGCATCCTTCTTGTAAATGGATGTATGGCAGTCATTAAGAAGTAAAGATTTAAGTTGAAGTTAGGTTTTAAAAGGAGGAAAGAAAATGACCACAGTTACTGAGGACACACTGAGGCTGAGGCCAAAATGAAGTAGAAATAGGATCGGAAAAATTAGAAAACAAAAGAGGGAACAGAGAAAACCATAGAATCACAGAAAAGGCTACATTGGAAGGGACCTCTGGAAAGCACTTTTTCCAAACTTCTGTTGAAGGCAGGGCCTTTGATTAGGTTATCAAGGGCCCTGCCCAAGACAAATCCTGAATATTTTCAGTGAGGAATATTCTACCACTTCCCTGGGTAACCTATTTCAATTTTAAATTGTCCTCACAATTTTTTGTCCTGTCAAAAATATTTTTTTTTCTTATGTTAGCTGCTATTTTCCCTCAAGCAATCTGCACCTATTGGATCTTGTCTTATTCATCCTTGTGAAGAGAGGACCTTCATCTTCTTTGTACTTAAACTCTGCAGTATTAGAAAGCTGTGATTTCCCCTTAGACTTTACTTTTCTAGGCCAATACTTCAATCTTTTCTCACATGTCAAGTTGTCCAACAGCATAACTATCTTGGTGTTTCTTCACTGGACACTCTCCATTTTTTGTTTCTCACTTGAAGTGTGGGTAACATGAGCTGGACATAATATCCTAAGGAGCCTAACAAGCACCAATTAGAGTGGAATAATCACATTCCTTGAACTTCTGGCCAGACTCTTACTTGGAAGCACCCCAGTCCATGGTTTGCCTTCATTGTTGCAAGGACATTCTGCTGACTCACATTCACCTTGCTGTCCACTGGAACTACCCATCTCCTTTTCAGCAGAGCTACACTGCAGTCAGACCTCTGGCAGTTCCGCTGCTTGGGATTGTTCAATTCCGAGCCCAGGACTGAACATTTATCTTTGCTAAAACTCACATCATTCCTGGCGTGCTTAGTCCTCCAGACTGTCCAAGGCTTTTCCTTGAAGAACATATACCTCTCCTCACAGTTTGGTGTCACCCATGAACTTGACGAGAGTGCATTCAACCCCTTTAAACACATCTTCTGTAAACATATTGAATAATATTGAACCTACTATCACCTTGTGATCAATTCCAACCCTAACAGGCAGTAAGTTTGATATTGAGCCATTAACTACCACCTGTAGAACTCAGAAGCTGATGTGGTTTTCCACCCATTTTTGGGCCCTTCAGTCCAGTTGCTATCTTCTTGGTTTGTTCTCAATAACGTTGTGGAAAAGAGCACCAAAAAAATTAATAAAATCAAGATAAATGATATCTGCATTTCTCTCTTTATCTACTGAGCAATTATTTCATTGTAGAACACAATCTGGTTGGTTAAGTGTGATTTATTCTTTAAAAATGTATTTCCTTTCCCCAGAAATCTTCTTACCCTTCATGTGCCTGGAAATAGCATCCATTATTATGGACCTGCTCCATAATTTTCCCAGGGAATGAATCATGATTGCCTGCATTCAAATGCAGGAGAAAAGCAGACAGGATGAATTTAGGATGAAAGAATGTGTACAAAAGCAAAAGGGGGATGGTGGGGAGAATGCACAATAGTAAGGAGGAAGCACATGTGGAGCTGGAGAAAAGTGGAAGCAGCAAATAGTACTGCTGTAGAACTACAGAAACCTCCATTTTATTCATGAATGCTGAAGTCCTTTTCATAGCTGTGTGTAGTGGAGAATCTTGGGGCAATGGGCACTGTGGCTCTGGGTGATGTGTGGGTCATATTGCACCAAATGTTATAGAGTGCACCTGTCCTCAGAGTCCTCAGATCCTGCAGCGTAGACAACACGGAGCCACAGTCCAGGAACTTGTGGTGTAAAAGTGAGGGGTAATAAGTTCATTGCACTCATGGCTGCATCAGTGAATGCTTCAGCAATGATAGTGGTGGTTTCTCTACCTCTTTTTCCTCACTTGGGCAAAGGAGAAAGAGAAGTTTACTGGAGTTCTGGCTGCCCCTGTACTCAGCATACCCTACCCTGACTAACAAACTATCCTCTCTTCCCTTCACTGACAACTGCCAGAATAGAAATTACGTGACAAAAATGTATATTCAGGTGACTGGAGAAGTTATGCTTTAAGATGAACTGAATATGGAAATGCATCAGGTTTCAGAGATGCATAGCAGAGAAAACATGATGGAAGAACCTACCTTCTACCTTGCTTTTGATATGATAGACTTCTAAAACAACAGTTTGAATTCATACTCTTAATAGAGCCAGTCAGACCATTTCTATGGAAGGACCTCATTAAAAGCAGTTGTCACAGTTACCAAATGTTTTCTATCTCAGATTCCTCTTAATCTCCTTTCATGGTTCCCGTGGGGCAAAAGGTGTAACCTGGGGAGAAACTCAGGCTTCTCCAATTCAAACTGTATTTAGATTCCAGTCTCCTGTTCCCCAATCAGGAGATCAAATTTCATTTGTTGCCTTTATGATTGTTTTCTCTGTGAGCTATCATAAAATCCTGATATTTTAATCCTGATATTCCAACATATTTCTGTCTGGGAAAAGAAAAATAAATAAAGGGAGGAGGGGAGGAAGGAAGGGGGGAAGGAAGGAAGGAGGAAAAGGAGGGAAGCAAAAAGGAAAAGAAGGAAAGAAGGAAAGAAGGAAAGAAGGAAAGAAGGAAAGAAGGAAAGAGAGAGAGAGAGAGAGAGAGAGGAAGGAAGGAAGGAAGGAAGGAAGAAAAAGAAAAGAAAGAAAGAGAAAGAAAGAAAGAAAGAAAGAAAGAAAGAAAGAAAGAAAGAAAGAAAGAAAGAAAGAAAGAAAGAAAGAAAGAAAGAAAGAAAAAGAAAGAAAGAAAGAAAGAAAGAAAGAAAGAAAGAAAGAAAGAAAGAAAGAAAGAAAGAAAGAAGAAAGAAAGAAAAAGAAAGAAAGAAAGAAAGAAAGAAAGAAAGAAAGAAAGAAAGAAAGAAAGAAAGAAAGAAAGAAAAAGAAAGAAAGAAAGAAAGAAAGAAAGAAAGAAAGAAAGAAAGAAAGAAAGAAAGAAAGAAAGAAAGAAAGAAAGAAAGAAAGAAAGAAAGAAAGAAAGAAAAGGCTGTTTTATTTGTAACTTAACAGTATGCATCCTTCAAGCCTTTGTCATTTCACATGGATTTGGGTTTGGCTTCATGTCATCCAATAAACATGACAAACTTTTTCTAGGCCTGAGTTCTTCTGACAAACATCTTTTTATCCTGGTACTCTGAGAATAACAGATATCACCAAACTAGCTGAAGTCATAGCCTCAGTCAGTAGCTTCTAATTTATTCCCTGCTGTAACAGTTTATAAGCTTTCCTCTTTTTCTTTTAACATCCTTACCTCTCTCAATTCAGGCAGACAACATTAGAAACAGACAAACTAAGAGGCAAGTGATATCCATATAGTGAAAACATGCTACTCCTTCATATCGACCAGCAGCCAAGAGTGGGAGAAAGATTTTAAAGTTTAGATTAATTTCAAAATAGTGAATAGTGGATACTCTGCAATGTTAATGGACATATGGACATATTTATAGGATGATTTCACACAATTTGCTGAATCAGATGTGGCAGGTTTACAAGGAGTACAAGTGAGCTACAGCAATGGTAGGAAGTCTAAGGAAACATTATTTGTTCTTTTATTTCTTTTTTAGCCTTGATGGTATTTTAGGATTTTAAAGGCATTAACATTATATTTAATTTGTCTCATGAAGTTTGCAGTTGAATTGGAACCCTTGCATTAAATCTAGAAGAGGGGGAAAAGGACAGATAGCTATATGGGTTATATATTACAGGAGTAGGGGGCATTTCAATACTGTCTTTCCCCACAGACTGGATCAAAGACTGTGGGGCTGCCAAAACATTTCCACTTTATCTCAGCTACTAAAGTGTTCAAAAGGAAAAGCCATGTTTAAGGTTACTAAGATGCAGTACTTCCAAGAAGCTGCCTGTCAGGCTGTCTGCACTGAGCTTTAAGATCAATTACAAATGCAGTAGCGATAACAATTTCAAACATGGCTTGGTTGGTCAGATGACAATGTCAAAGTTTCCAAAACTCTTTTCAGGCATGATATTTGCGCTTCAATTATATGTAATAATGACTTTTTAAAAATGTGTTTAAAACATTATATCCTACTTAAACTGGAATTACATGTCAAGCAAGTTCAAATTTGTTATTTAAATGTGGCTCAAAGCTCACAGTACACTGAAGGAGACAGGTTGTCCCATAGTAATAGTATGGAACACTTTCTTCATATTTATAAATTATGAGGATGAGACAAAAGAAGACTCATCGTGTATTTTGAAATATATATTTATTTCAAAATAATAATTAATTCACAGTATATTTTTCAGCCTTTGAGAAGTAAAGAATTTGATACAGATCTGTTTTTCTGTTCTTTTCTATCTCAGTAGAGTGTGTGTCATTCATATGTCCAAAAATATCAAATCTAAGAACACCCAAATGTCTTTTCTGGTTAGTTTCATGTTCTATTAGGACACTAAATGGTTTGAAGAGGCATAAACAGTAGTAAAGGTGCATTCTTTGGTTCCCTCATAACTGGTCTAGGCAATGATTTATTATTTGTAAGAGTACTATGAAGAGTACAATTCAGTTTAACTGAATTTCTTTAAAAGCATTGAAATATTTACTTGCTGTAAGTCTCCCATTGTTTTGATTACCTTCTGAAGATTCAGAAGAACTTGTGAATTTAGTACTCAAGATTCAGTTCATTTTCCAAAAATAATTATGTGCAGTGAGCAATGTCTTATTTAAAAATTAACAAAGTATCTGAAAGTGTTGTTATAATACTATTCCAAAAAATATTTTTTGTATTTTATCAGTCACATGTTAGGTAAGTTAGATAGCTGGCATCTTACATTTTATTTGTCAATGAAGTGAAGGACTTAAAAGATGTCTATATCATTGAGTTTGAATTTGTAGCATATTTTAGCCATAACTACTTTATATTTTAGCCATGACTACTTTATAGTGTTATGAATAGATTTTTAACTAGACCTATATTTTAAATACAGTTCCTCTATATGTGCTGGTATTTTTATAGAATTTGTATATTTGGCTTTTTTTTTTTTTAATCATGAAATGCTGTCTAGAGCTCAAAACAATCATTATATATATGGAGACTATAATATAGACATTAACAATAAATTTTTATTTAGTTGTTTATTATATAAGAGAATTTCCAGATTGAAAGGTTAAAACTGCCAGGTTATGTCCTTCCAACAACTTTTCCTTGAATTCCAAAAATCTTGAAGAAGGGCAGTAACATGTTGTCATGTTATTATTCACATCACAATTTGCCTTCTGGAAGAAATTATTTATTTTTTCCTGATATATATATATATAAACACACACAGAGTTATTTAGCATGTAACAGTTACATGTCTGTCTTCACTGTGACAGTTGCCTGCAGGGTGAAGAGCCTCAATAGATGTTGGATTGAGAAGTCATTGCTCAAGGGAATGGAGAAAGAAGGCATGATCGTAAAGAAGTTAATCAAAAATATTAATGTGTTATTCTTCTCAAACTATAAATGTAAATGCTATTACTTAAAATTTAGAACTATAGTCAAACATAGCTTTACAGCTGAAGGGTTGTATCACCTGTTAAGAAACATCTCTGTGCACATTAAAGTTATCATTGAGACCCTTGGAACAACTGTGGCACCTCAGACCATATATACGTAGCTATCCATCCTACACCAAGTATGCAGTACAGCAAATTATGAGGCAGTGTCAATTGCCTGGAAAATCATGTGTTTTGCTGTGTATTTTCAAAGCTACAAGAGGTAGAATAAGAGACATCTGTCCTTTACTTACAATACTAGTGGACCATTAAATATTAGCTTGAATCTATAGTCTGGTTCTCATTTTCAAAAGTCTTTGGCCTAGCTCTCTTGAGTATTTCTCCCACCACTCCACCTGTATCACAACTCCCAAGATTGATTCACAAAATTAAAAAATGTGTCAGTAACAGGAATCCTTTAGCTAGAGACTGCAGCTACTTAAGGGTAGCAATTAAGCAATATTTTGAAACAACCATATTTGAAACTGAAAGAATTCCTGGAGAAGGGAAATGTATACGTTTTCACCAGAAATGTGTCTACTATGTATAATTCCTAAGTACAGGAAATATCAGAACTTGGTCCTTTTCTGATTATTCTTCTTGCCAACCTTTGCTTGAGGCAGTGATGACATGCAGTGTTTGGAAACATTGACAGTGATGTTTTGGATGCGGATCCTGGCCTAAGTTTAGGTGAAGATAGGTATAATGTCATGCTTTCTGTTTTCAAAAGGAAACTGTAAACTACATAGGAGAGACATTCAGTGACTTTTTTACTCTATCCTAGATAACAAGTTGAAGAACTTACAGGACTTTTCAGTACATCAGAAGGATTTTTACTCAGTAGAAGACTAGCAGCAAAAAAAGGGTAAGGTAATGTGGATCCCCGTGAGATAGCAACACAGTTAGGACAGAAAAGAGGAGATATACAAAATTTTAGTTAAAATATTTTACACTAGCATTTAAAACATATCACCAGTTCAAGACAGTGATGTTCTACTGCTGATGTCCACTCTTAAATACAGAGCTTATGAAATTCTGAAAAGCTGAAATCAGATAAAGTGACAGTACACAGAAATAATTATCTGATTGTATCAGACAAATCAAACCTGAGCTTTGATCAAAGACCTGATTCAGCCACTGCAATTGATACATTATGAGGCATATTCAAATATGGCCACCTACTATTGTGTCAAATGTGTTTGGAAGAAAAAGAAATGCAAAATCCAGTAAAAAGAAATCTTGTTTCATCACATCTGCTCTAATTTGAACTTCAAAATTTCAGTTGGTGTTACTGTGAACACAGTCAACACAAACAGCTCCATTAGCACATAAGTGACTTATACTGGAAGTATAAGTATTTTTGTGCCTTCTGTCAGGCATTACTTGTAATTACAGTAGCAGCATGTAGGACTATTGTTTGCAACATTATGAAGCTGAACCTGCTACTTAGGTCAGGAAGAAGATTTTCAACTGAAGTTCTTAAAAGTTTTTTTTTTTTTTTTTTTTTTTTTCTCAATCAGAAAAGAAATATTTCCACAATGATACCCACAAGAAAGCATATCAGGAAGATGAAATCTTTATTTGGTCTTCTTTTACAAAACATCTACAGCATGATTTCAGACCTCCACTTTAGGGTAGAAAAATAAAATAAAAATGTATGGGTGTCAGGACCTATATATCTATATATAAGCACATGTGTAAATATTTTTATTATATATATTATATTATATATCAGAATATATATATATATATATTCAAATTAAAATAAAATCCCCAAGCTCCCTTAAAACTGAATATAGCTGGAAAACTGTAAATTACAGTTCAACACCAGAAATTTATAGATCAGATTTTACAAAAAATAAATTATACACATCAATTGACAATTGAAAATGAAATCCTTCAAAAGGTAATGTAATAAAGATATTTGTTTACTTTTTATTGGATTTCACTCATTTGCAACAATTAAACAGTAAGCTGGATCATGCTGATTGTTTTTTTAACCAAACAAATATTTTTTTTTACTTGTCATTGTCATTTCATGTGTAAATATTCAGAATTTGACAAAAATAAGTGGCAAACAATGGCAATATCACCAAATTTCCGTGATATCACTTTGCAAATGTCTAAATTTCTAACCTTTAAAAACAAAACAAAACAAAACAAAACAAAACAAAATAAAATAAAATAAAATAAAAATCCCATTTAAGGTTAAATGAAATGGCTTTTTCCTCTGACACCTCCTGCTGGACTCTGAAGCAAATATCAGTTCTGAGTAATAGCTGTGTAGTGAATTATTTGCCCAGTTACCAAGTTGGTTGAAATATTTTAGACACACTACTATGGGCAATAATTTTTATACTGTTGTCAATGAAAACATACCAAAATTAATCAAAGCATTCCTGCTCTTGTAGAAGATGCAGAGCTTTGTCAAATCCCAAATATAAACTTCCTTGACATTTGACATCATAAAAAAAAAAAAAAAAAAAAAAAAAAAAAGGGAAGGAAAGAAAACGATCAAGAGGCCATCACTATCATAAGCTGCTTAGAGATAAGGAGGTATTAAAAAATAGAGTTCCATGACCTGGGGTCATTAATTGATTGTTAGACCAAAAATGAATCTGTGAATAACTACTTTGATTCCCTGTATCATCACAAAAGCATCCTTCCCACATAACGAGTATACTGATAGGAAAGTTTTCATAGCCGTTTTATCACTCCTTTTACCTCAAGCACTACAGGTTTTGGGCTAACATGAGGTACAGTTCACTAATACAGCCTGTATCAATGCATTGACCTTTTACCGTGACTCTCAGCTCCAGGAAGAACTCACACTTACAATAAGAGTTTAAATTTGAGAGAGGTTATTTTCCAGATCTCTCTTGTTGCTGTTTGGAGGTCAATTGGTTGCAATGGGGAGAGTAAAGGATATTTCTAATCATTCCTAGAGCAATATATTCTGTTAGAGGGCAGTGATATTAAGAAGAAATGTAGGGAAACAGATAAAATATAATGAAAGTTGTACAGCATAAAGATTTTAAAGATTTTAAACTAAATGTCTACTACTACTGGACTGTTGAAATGGCTTAACAAGCTATGGGTTGACCTGTGAAACCTGACATTCCAAGGTACTGAGATTGGCAGTTGGGTTGGGAACGGTAACCCTGTTAACCCAATGAGGTTTTCATTTCTGAAGCGCACAGCAAAGAAACAGTCCTTTTTTTTTCTGGGTGGAAGTAGCAAAAAAGAGAGCACCCAAGTCTGAGAAGCCTTTACCATTAAAGAAAAATATAAAATTGGTGCATAATGATGAACATCTATCAGCAAGGGAAATATGCAGTAGATGTATGGGATGACATTCCTTACCGAGAACACTTTTGTTGAACACCTTACACAAAAGCTGTGCTATGTAACAGAAAAGAGTAGCTTTGTTTTTCCATGGAGATTCCAGAGATGGTTATGAATCACCTATTTACTAAATATTGGAAAACCATTTGAACCTTTCACCTACTGTCATAAATAATCACTTGATTTTTATTAAATTTATAATGATTTTCCCCTGACATGAGCATATTCAAGATTTGTAATATCCCAAGCAGTTTTCTGGGAGTACTAATCTAAAAAGTGAGCTGGAAGTTCAGTTTTGTTTGTAGATGGCAGCATTCACCCCTGCACTCAGATTAAGTCACTCCTTCGTGTACAGAAGCACAATGAAGGCCTGACCAAAACTAGCTGTGATATAAATACAAAGACAAGCAGCTCAACTCATCATGTATATTTAGGGAATCAATGTGATACTGAAGTATATGCCAACTGATTGACTATGTGAAGCCTCATATTTCAAGATGACTGGTCAAATGATGATCTGGGAAACCTCTGTCCTGCACAGGTGAAATAACAGACAAATAGATGTATTTCTACTGAGGCCAACAGAGTTATGCAATTTATAGCTGAGAATCTCATTACAGAACCACTACATCTCTATTTTTCTGGCAGGAACACAGAAACACAACTGCTGTTTCTTTGCTCCTTTGGGACAAAACATTCTGTTGCCTAAAGATACTTTTATTTTCTCCATCTCCTAGGCTTTTCTCCTGAATATCTTCCTCACACAACAAACAGCCAGTAATCATCACTCTACATTTTGTGTGTTGGCACAAAGGAAGGAGAGGAATGAAGTCAAATTAAGAACAGAATTGAAACTGTGATTTTTGTTTTGTTTCATTTTGTTTTTTAAATTTTCAACTTTTTTTTTGCCTTTCTGAGGCTTGATCAGAATAATTCAATCAAACACAAGCAAGGAAATGATGGGTGACCCCAATTCAGAAGATAAAGTATTTCTCAGTTCTGAGATAAGCAGTGAGGCATCAAATGTTTCTAGCCACAGATTATAAACCTTATTCAAACTGATTGTTTCAGCATTTGTAGACCAGTTCATCATAGAAGTACATTCTTTTCTAGAATCAGACTTGCACTATAAAGACCATCTGCCTGTTCAGATCCCTCTGGACAGCAGTACAACTCTGCCATGTCAATCTATCCTCCCAGTTTTGTGTCATCTGCAAATTTGCTGAGAATACACTCTGCCCCATCATCCAGATCATTAATGAAGATGTTAAACTGGCTTGGACACTGTTTTGGCCCTGGTGTGCACTGCAAATAGCCACCAAATTATGCATGAGGCAATGCATCTCAGAACTAAATAAAATAAAAAATATATGTAGATATAGATATATATGCTTCTGGAAGAATTTAGAGCCTGGGAAGTCTGGCTTCAAAATGAACAGTCTCTCACATCAGATTACTTTGACCTAAGATTTTATTTTTTATCACTAGGCAACTGAGGGTAAAAAATAAACCAAGGACAGCAATAGCAGAATGCAACTAATTGGTGCCACTGACAAAAATGAGTGTTAACTAAGGACTTTCTGCTCCTTAGGCCAGGAAGATGAAAATGCAAGTATGAAGAGGATACATACATGTATATACCCATATATGTAACAGACATTACAAATAATTTGAGTAATTCAGTGTAATGCTGGCTAGATCCCTCCTGTGTACTTGCATAAGTACATATATTCAAAAAGTTATATGTACTTGGCCAATCTGAACAATCCTTTCCATACCAGCTGTCTACAGTTTCTACCATTCACTCCCTTCTAGGCTAGAAGCAGTTGAACAATTAAATTTGAATATCATTATTCTTAAGTTCTGATTGCTAAAACCAAATTTATAAATCTTTGGAAATGCAACCTGACATTACGAAGGAGTATGTGCTGAACAGTACAACACATCACCGCAAATGATTATAAAGGTAAGTATACCAAATAGTTATATTCCACATTTCATATTCCATTACTTTCTGCTTGGTCAAACACGTAAGAAAAACATATCCTTCCTTTTTCTTTTTTTGACTGTTACCATGAAAAAGAACTCACAAAATACTAAAAAAAAAAAAAAAAAAAAAAAAAAAAAAGCCCAAACATTACTTTTAAGAATGTTTTATTTCTATTTGACAAAAATATGGTTTACACTTTTTTGAAGCTGAGTTCAATTTACACGACTTCATTCCGCTTCTCCTCGTCTTTGGAAGGTAATCACAAGGTCCAGATGCCAAACTATGAAAGATCTCTTTTCACTTTCGTCAAGAATTAAATTAGATTTTGACTTGAGAAATATGACCACATTATCTGTTTGAACATAAGGAAACTGCACAAATCCTTCATAAGACATATGTAAAACTCCTTTTATGATTAAGAAGGGGCAATTTTCTCATGTCTATATTTCTTGGAGGGGAATCTATGCTGCCCTTTAAGGAACATGCATTCCAGTGCATATTTTTTTTGGTGTGAGTTGAATTTGGGAATCAGCAGTGAAATACACAACCAATTGGTTATGCAGCCTGACAATTAGATCAAGTTTTGTGAAGACACCCGTTGCAAAAGCAATGCCATAGTAAAGTTAAGGAGCCACAGAAAATGCCATAGATATAGCTGAGACTATACATTTTTAGTAAAAAATATGTAGGGCATATCAATTATAAATTATATTTCTTCAAAAAAAAAATTAGCTATTTTATCTTTTTTGTTGTCGTTACTCATTTGTTCTTACCAGTTTGGTAAACAAATCTACCTGATATAACTGAAAAACTGCTTTCCAAGTATTGTGTATATAATTCCTTTAAAACATTATTTTTATTTCCTTTTTGTTTGATTTCATTCAGTACTTCTCCTTTTCTGCCTACACATTTAAATAATTTTTAATGATGTGACACCTATTCCCCAGTACAACAGTATAATAGACAAAGATTTTTAAAAAAAAAAAAAAAGAAAAAGAAAAAAAAAAAAAGAGCAAGAATGAGCACTGGGCTTTGTTATCCATGATCCAATAAAGGTTCAAATAAGATGTGAAGGCGAGCATTATAGTCTTATGAGCCAGCAGGAGTACTGCCAAGAATAGTTCATGGAGCACTGAGCAGCTGGCTGAAAATCACCACTTTTTTAGAAACTTTGGACACATTTCTAGGCCAAAGGCTCAAAAGCAACCCTACCTCTGCCCTTAGTCTTTATTTCTTTGAACTACAGTTCATAAACATAAATCAGCTGCTACTTAAGTTGGCAACTGCAACAACTCAAATCCTAGATATACTGTTGCACACAATACGTATTCACTTATTGGCATTTAAAAATTCATTAACTGTCCATTTCCTCTGGGGAAGGGGCTGTTTGGTGTAGGAGATTCACATAACCATTTTCCCCTTGCTTCCCAGTGGATTGCATACTACAGGCAAAAATGTTAGTTCCCACTGATCACCTAGCCACTTCTCTGCACCAAGAGACTTCCATGCTATGGAAGTCAATAGCTAAATTCGGTAACCTACTACAAAGCATTTGTGCTTTTTCGAACAGTGTCCAACAGGTCTGATGGAGAAGGTAAGAACTCAGACCTTCACCCTTATCAAATTAAACAAAAATGTTTGTAGAATTGATGTGCGAAAGGAGAAGAAGGTAAATTTCAGCATCCATTTCCTAAAGTTAGTACCCATCTAGCTGTCCACACAAAACAAAGTATCACTTTAGAAGACAGAATCAAACAAAAATACTGCAAATTGGAAAGTTAAATTCTAGTTATATTTAGAAGTTCAATAAAGAAGTTCAATATATATATGTATATATTTAAAACATCTCTTAGTCTTATAAAATTAACAAACTAGAGACCAAAACCTTTGAAGAAGTCTATTTATAGGACTTCTGAAAAGGTCTCAGAGGATTAATTATCCAAGGAAGAATTTTCAGAAATGGGCCTTCAGAACTTTGGCATTTAAAACCCAAATTATATAGCAGATGTTTATATCAGGATGGCAATATGTAATCTATAATAGAGTACATATAGATAATTTAAATCAAAATTTAGTTAGTTGGGGTATTTGTCATGTTTTCTTTTCAGTTTTTTTTGTAGGATGTGATGATAATCAATGTGTGGCTGTACAGCTTCTGTGTTGCCTGAAGCCCAGTATGAGATAAACAACAAGTATGTCAACGAGGAAACAGTAGAGGACGGTAGAATGACTGTCAAAGAAAGACTGAAGGTGCGCTACTTTACAATGCTACCTGGTTCCTCCTGACTTTTTTGCCAAACTGGTGAATTTCTGTTCTAGGAAAATTCCTTAGGAAATGTTCAAGAACTTCTATAAAGTAACCTTACAACCCAAGCTGTTAGTACTTCAGAGTAGCACCTTGGGGAAAGCTTAATCTGTTAGAGCTGTCATCTTCAAGGCATAATTTTCACAACAATCAACAATATTGCCAATATATGCACAAGAATCCAGCTCTCCAAACAAGCTAAAGAAAACAAACAAACAAAACAAATCTGCCCCCCTCCCCAACAAAATCTAACAATAAAAACAAAACTCTTTTCCAATATTAGCTGATATAATTTTAAAAGAAAAATCAGTGACTATAAATCCATATTTAAATTTTATTCACACTCACAGAATCATAAAATATCTTGAGTTGGAAGGGACCCACAAGGATCATCAAATCCATCTCCTGGCTCTAAGGACCACTCAAAAAACAAACCATATGTCTGAGAGCACTATCCAAATACTTCAACTCTGGCACCTTAGGTGTTGTGATCATTTCCCTGGGGAGCCTGTTCCAGTGCCCAACCACCCTCTCAGTGAAGAACCTTTTCCTAACACCCAGCCTGACCCTCCCCTGTCACAGCTGCATGCCATTCCCTCAAATCCTGTTGCTGTCCCCAGAGAGCAGAGATCAGTGCCTGCCCCCACCTCTCCCCTCATGAGAAATCTGTAGGCCACCATGAGGTCTTAGTGCTTCACCCTCTTAGCCTATCCCTTCTGAAGAGTTTCTAGACATCCATTGCATTTCTCCAGTCATTCGAGCCATCCCACCATGTTTCAGTGATAGCAGCTATGTCACTGTTTTCATACTTACAATGTCTTCCAGCTCCTCCTGTTTCTTGCCCATACTGCATGCATTGGTGTAGATGCACTTCAGGTGGGCTAGCAATCCTGCCACCTTTCTGGGGGGAGAAGCCCTAAATCCTGCATGACCATTCCTAGGCACTTTTGTGATTTCTAACCCATCAGTGTCCCTTGTGCCTTTGCTTCTGCATGGCTCTCCATTCCCTACCTCAACAAGGGTGGCAGACCTTGCTAGCACACCATCCTGTAACCACTGTTTTACCACACGCAGGCCTGCCTCTGTCTAGCCTGGTTTTATCACTTTTCCCCTTCAAATCTAGTTTAAAACCCCACTAATGAGCCCAGATATCTCCTGAGCAAAGACCCTTTTTCCCCTTGGAGACAGGTGAACCTTGTCCATTGCCAGCAGGCCTGCTGTCTTGTAAAATGACTCATGATTTTAAAAATAAATAAATAAATAAATAAATATATATATATACACATATATATGCCTGTGACACCAGACTTGTAGCCTGAAATTGATTTTGCTGTCTCTTTCTGTTCCTTGCCTTGTCAATCCCTGCAACTGGAGGGATAGATGAAAACACCACCTGTGCTCCTGACCCTTTAACTAGTTGTTCCAAGGCCCTGAAGTCTCTTTTGATTGCCCTTGACTTCATCTTGAAGCTCCACTGCTGTCTACCTGAAAAATCAATAACAGTCCAATGGCAGAACCAGAACAGGAATCTTTCTCTTCATGTCCCTAATCCAGGCCTCAGGGAGGCAGCAGACCTCTCTATGACCTCTCTATGAAGTGGGTCCAGTCAGTATATTGGGCCTTCTGTTCCCTTCAGAAGAGAGTCTCCCATGACAATGACACATCTTTTTCTCTTGGTGGGAGCTGTTTTTATGAAGAGTGTAGGTTGATGTGACTTTGGAGTCACCTCCAAGCCAGAGGTATCATGTTCCTCAATATTGTTCAGATCGACCTGCAAAGCTTAATACTTACTATGCACAGGCACCTGGGAAGGTAGGGGATCCCCTGAGGGGATGCATCTACTGTGCTGGGCAGAGACTTGTCATTATCCCTTATCCCCTAGGTCAGTGTTTTCAGTTAGGTGGAGAGAGGATAGGGAAACCTGGGTTTGTCAGCTGGGCCTGTCTCAGGGAAGGTAGGGAGAGACTCCAATGGTCTATCTCCCTCTTGGACTACCAAATACTCCTCGGTCTATTCACCTCTTCGTGGAGTTGGAGGAGTGCTTCCACCTGAACACACCTCCCACAGGTGTGCTCACTCCTGCCATCCTGACCTGGTGTAAGAGTAGGACATACCCTTCAGCCTGAGACCTGGGTGGCAGTGTGTTCCCCCTGGAGCACTGTCTGTGAGGCTGAATCACTTGTGGAGTGATTCAGAGGCCATGGCACTCTGCTGAGTGGATGCTGTTGCTCTCTGATCAAGCTGGTCAAGCTTCCAGGCCCTCCAAAAGCCTTCCCACACAAACTGCCATGTAAACTGCTGTGCCACTCCCTGACTGCCACACCATGTCCTGTTAGGTCACCCAGGGCTCTCGTGTTCCCTAGAATATGCCTTTGTACAAGAAGGAGGGGGCCTCTCCTGGCTCTGCCTAAGTCTCATCTGCCACTCTTGCAATGGCTGTTGTCTCCTAGTGGCTTGATCAGGTGCCTCAAGTTGCCTTTTCTGCATTTCAAGATGCAGAAAACCCACTGCACGCCATTATCCCCTGATCCTTGCAGAACACCTCTGCCCCAGAGCTGATCATCTCGGTGATATTTTTTCCCTTTTTAAACATGGGGAAAAAAAAAAAAAAAAAAAAAAGGAATTTTGGTTACTTCACTTTACTGGCTTTTATGGCTACATCACATCACTCAGATTTTGAGCATCCTTTCTAACTTCCTGCTGAATACAGTTCTATAAGATAGATGTTCTTAGGAACCTTTCTAATATTTTGAATTAACTGTGGTTTATACAGAAATTCAAATTCATTATAATTCCTTCCCTCTTCCTATCATTATGGTATTCTAGTTACATATAGTATGCTGATATGCCCCTTCCTGGTAACAACTACATCAGATGAAAAAACTCCTATTACCTTACTCCCCCCTCATCTCTTTGGTACCATATCCCCTTTCTGGAGATTACCACAGTCTGAAGTCTGCTGGCTGAGCTGTGCATATGATTGCTTCCTCACACATTTCAATTAAAATAAGGTGGTTTAGCCCATAGAGTTTAAATAGTCACTCTGTGCTTGCCCATCAAATTTGGATCAAAATGGATTAGGAAGAAATCACACAAACATTTCAGCTAGCATAGCTGATGAGGCAGTAAACCTATTCAGCCAGCCCAGCTGCAGGTACAAGAACATGTGGCAGTATTCTTGAGAGTCTGAGAAATTTCTACAACATAAATCATGGATTAAGTCATTCCTATTCTCTTAGAAAACACTTCAAACCTACCTAAAAGCACCAGACACCTATAATACAAGAAAAGAAGTGCCAGATTCTGATCCTGTTTACATTTAGGCAAATCCAAAAGACTAAACATTTTAAATAGTACCTCATTGAATAACAATAAATCAGATTCTGCAGTACAAAAGCCTGTACATGGATGGCTTCCTACATATTACAAATATATGAACAGCGGTCAAAAGACTTCTTGGAAACTTCAAAATGACTGAAAGGTTTTGCAACTGCTTGAAAAGTCTGATTAACTCTATGAAATGAATAATCCTTACTGATTTGAATAGTCTCATGGGAAAAAACAAAACAAAACAAAACAAAACAAAAAAAATGTTTTGATGTTTAATGCCTTCATAGCAGAGATGATAAATATATGAGACAATACAACAACTTAAGATCTTATGCCAGTTCAAATGGTGTAATTTAATATTCCAGAATTTGTGATACGTGTTTTTAAATGTTAACAATAATAGAGCTTGAGTTAGTAGTGCACAATATGTTCAATTCCTATAATAAAAAGCGTTAATCTGAAAATAAAATACATTACATTGCAGTAAATACTTGTCTTGACAAACTTTCACCAGCACAAAAGAAATAAGAAAACAATCAATGGACAGGAAAATTCACTGATGGAAAAGGAATATAATCCCCAATTATGGGATTTCTAAACCTACATTAAATCTTTAAATCTTAACTTGCATTAACTAAGTTGCTGTGATTATACTTGAAACTGATCTCTCAGAAAACTCCATATATCCAGCTATTTATTGAATGCACTTTTTCCCCAAGATCAAATAGGTATATTTTCATGAATAAGTTTATTTAATTTAATTTAATTTAATTTAATTTAATTTAATTTAATTTTATTTTATTTTATTTTATTTTATTTTATTTTATTTTAGGTTCCACTGACAGAAATATAAATACTACCCTTGACTAAAAATCAATTCACACCTTTTTTTTTTTTATTTTTTCATTCAGAATCACTACATGTGATGTACTAAAGCCACACTTCTGATTTCATTAAGAAATTTTCATCTGGTTAAGTCAAATATCAGGACTCCCACTAGAGGTTATCATAGTCAGGATTTCGTTTTCAACCTCTGTATATTAAAAATAAATAAATAAAAATAAATTTAGAGGGATAAGCAATAGAATAAGCATTTTGATGTAGTAATATTGAAGGGACTGTGAAAGTGTTTTATCACTCATTCCATTTTTGTGGCCTTTGAACCAAAAGCTGGGAAAGGAATAAACTATGCTGTCACATTTGGAGGCTGCTTAAACTTTGTTTCCCAGATGGATTTGTACCTGGTGCTGCTTTCTGTCCTTCCAGAATACATATATATGTATATATGTATATATGTATATATATTAATGACACAAAAGTTTAAAATTTGAAGAAGCAAAAAATAATAATAATTTAAAAAAGACACAACACATTTTCTCCTTAAACATGTATCTTAAACCTTTCTTTTTGGTGCTTAACATATTAATATTTGACAGTCTATTTGGACAGAAGGTGTCGTGATATTTTGAGAACATAGTGTACACCTTCTCTTTATAAGGACAAAATACAGGTTACAATTGGATATATCCGCATTGTATCATTTCATATTGACATTTACCAATTTATGGCAAGTTGCATTTTCTGATCATTGCCTGAAAAGTTATTCCTAAATAAAGACCTGTCTCATGGGGCTGAAGCAAGGACTGTTGGGGCTGTGCCAGGGGGAGCAATGGCAAGGCCGGAGGATAAGGTAAAGGCCCAGCTGAAGTGCATCTACACCAATGCACGCAGCATGGGTAACAAACAGGAGGAGCTGGAAGCCATCGTGCAGCGGGCAGGCTACGACTTGGTTGCCATCACGGAAATGTGGTGGGACCAGTCTCATGACTGGAGTGCTGCGATGCCTGGCTATAGGCTCTTCAGAAGGGACAGGCAGCACAGAAGGGGTGGCGGTGTGGCTCTCTATATTAGAGAGTCTTTCGATGTTGTAGAACTCGATGCTAGGAATGACAAGATCGAGTCCCTTTGGGTTAGGATCGGCAGGGACAACAAGGCTAGTGTCCTGGTCGGGGTCTGCTATAGACCGCCGAACCAGGATGAGGAGACGGATGAGGAGTTCTACAGGCAGCTGACAGAAGTTGCGAAATCGTCAGCGCTTGTACTCGTGGGGGACTTCAACTTCCCTGACATATCCTGGAAGCACAACACAGCCCAGAGGAAGCAGTCTAGGAGGTTTCTGGAGAAAGTGGAAGATAGCTTCCTGACGCAGCTGATTAGTGAACCTACCAGGGGTGGTGCCCTGCTAGACCTTCTCTTCACAAACAGAGAAGGACTGGTGGAGGATGTGATTGTCGGGAACAGTCTTGGGCAGAGTGACCACGAAATGGTGGAGTTCACTATTCTTGGCGGGGCCAGGAAGGGAACCAGTAAAACCACTGTATTGGACTTTCGGAGGGCTGACTTTGGGCTGCTCAGGACACTAGTTGGTGGAGTCCCATGGGAGGCGGTTCTGAAGGGCAGAGGGGTCCAGAAAGGCTGGGCGCTCTTTAAGAGGCAAATCCTAATGGCGCAGGAGCGGTCTATTCCCATGCGCCCAAAGATGAGCCAGCGGGGAAGAAGACCAGCCTGGCTCAACAGAGAATTGTGGCTTGAAATTAGGAGAAAAAAGAGGGTTTATAATCTTTGGAAAATTGGGCAGGCCACTAAGGAGGACTATAAGGATGTAGCGAGGCTGTGCAGGGACAAGATTAGGAAGGCCAAAGCTCGTCTGGAGCTCAATCTGGCTACTGCCGTTAAAGATAACAAAAAACGCTTTTATAAATACATCAACACAAAAAGGAGGACTAGGGAGAATCTCCATCCTTTACTGGATGCAGGGGGAAACTTAGTTACAAGAGATGAGGAAAAGGCGGAGGTGCTCAATGCCTTCTTTGCCTCAGTCTTTAGTGGCAAAACCGGTTGCTCTCTGGATACCCAGTACCCAGAACTGGTGGAAGGGGATGGGGAGCAGGATGTGGCCCTCACCATCCATGAAGAACTGGTTGGTGACCTGCTACGGCACTTGGATGTCCACAAATCGATGGGGCCGGATGGGATCCACCCAAGGGTACTGAGAGAACTGGCAGATGAGCTGGCCAAGCCCCTATCCATCATTTTTCAGCAGTCCTGGCTATCGGGGGAGGTCCCAGCTGACTGGCGGCTAGCAAATGTGACGCCCATCTACAAGAAGGGCCGGAGGGCAGACCCGGGGAACTACAGGCCGGTCAGTTTGACCTCAGTACCAGGGAAGCTCATGGAGCAGATCCTCTTGGGAGTCATCAGGCGGCACTTGAAGGGCAAGCAGGCGATCAGGCCCAGCCAGCATGGGTTTATGGAAGGCAGGTCCTGCTTGACGAACCTGATCTCCTTCTACGACAAAGTGACGCGCTGGGTGGATGAGGGAAAGGCTGTGGATGTGGTCTACCTTGACTTCAGCAAGGCTTTTGACACCGTCTCCCACAGCATTCTCCTCAAGAAACTGGCTGCTCTTGGCTTGGACTGGCGCACGCTTCGTTGGGTTAGAAACTGGCTGGATAGCCGGGCCCAAAGAGTTGTGGTGAATGGAGCCAAGTCCAGTTGGAGGCCAGTCACTAGTGGCGTCCCCCAGGGCTCGGTGCTGGGGCCGGTCCTCTTTAACATCTTCATCAATGATCTGGATGACGGCATTGAGTGCACCCTCAGTAAGTTTGCAGATGACACCAAGCTAGGTGCGTGTGTCGATCTGCTCGAGGGTAGGAAGGCTCTGCAGGAGGATCTGGATAGGCTGCACCGATGGGCTGAGGTCAACTGTATGAAGTTCAACAAGGCCAAGTGCCGGGTCCTGCACCTGGGGCGCAATAACCCCAAGCAGAACTACAGGCTGGGAGAGGAATGGTTGGAAAGCTGCCAGGCAGAGAAGGACCTGGGAGTGATGGTGGACAGTCGGCTGAATATGAGCCAGCAGTGTGCTCTGGTGGCCAAGAAGGCCAACGGCATCCTGGCTTGTATCAGAAACACTGTGACCAGCAGGGCTAGGGAGGTGATCGTCCCCCTGTACTCGGCTCTGGTGAGGCCGCACCTCGAGTACTGTGTTCAGTTTTGGGCCCCTCGCTACAAGAAGGACATCGAGGTGCTTGAGCGGGTCCAAAGAAGGGCGACGAAGCTGGTGAGGGGCCTGGAGAGCAAGTCCTATGAGGAGCGGCTGAAGGAGCTGGGCTTGTTCAGCCTAGAGAAGAGGAGGCTCAGGGGTGACCTTATTGCTCTGTATAAGTACATTAAAGGAGGCTGTAGCGAGGTGGGGGTTGGCCTGTTCTCCCATGTGCCTGGTGACAGGACGAGGGGGAATGGGCTAAAGTTACGCCAGGGGAGTTTTAGGTTAGATGTTAGGAAGAATTTCTTTACTGAAAGGGTTGTGAGGCATTGGAACGGGCTGCCCAGGGAGGTGGTGGAGTCACCATCCCTGGAAGTCTTCAAAAGACGTTTAGATGTAGAGCTTAGGGATATGGTTTAGTGGGGACTGTTAGTGTTAGGTCAGAGGTTGGACTCGATGATCTTGAGGTCTCTTCCAACCTAGAAATTCTGTTATTCTGTGATCTGTGATTCTGTGATCTGTCATACAGCAGCAGGGGTGAAATTTCAATATTTCCATATGGAATGTTCTGTTCTTTCAGGGAAGTTAAGGAGATAGTAGTGGTTTTATCATCTTTCTTATCTCTGTACTCTATTACACCACTGTAACATACCCAACATAATTGGGTATGTTACATAATTGTAACATAATTGATATATAATAATAACATAATAATTATAACATAATTGATACCCAATTGAGCATCATAATTGTGGAATTAATTGAAATGTGGGGAATTCTGCTGCTTCTGATTAGATCCTGTTAACCTAAGATATGACACCCTATGCATTGCATACAAAATGGAGCTTGCTCTCGTCTTCTCTTGCTTCTGATTTTAGGAAATGGTGAACCATATTGTAAAACGACTCCTTGTTTCTAAAATCTCTACTGTCTTCAATTAAGATGTATAAAATGAAATTTTGCACAGAAGCTGTCCTCTGCCTACCCTTCTCCCCATCATTTGTTTTCCTCTCACTAACTCCAAATAATATAATTTTCAGATTAACCATTAATCCCATGTCTTTGGCCATAAGTACCAAAGTGGTGATTTGTTATCTCATTTTATACCTCACTAGCAAGTACAAAACAGGAAAAAC
Organism: Anas acuta; assembly: GCF_963932015.1. NCBI lineage: Eukaryota > Metazoa > Chordata > Aves > Anseriformes > Anatidae > Anas > Anas acuta. The sequence continues at coordinate 126,617,327 of NC_088980.1, read as the reverse complement.
TCGTTTTATTGCGTGCTTTGTGACTCCGAACTGAAATGTACTAGACCACTATTAATTATCACATGAAGAAAACTACAGTTGGAATTATCAGACACCCCAAATTAGTAAATTCTCACATTGCCAATAAGTAGTGGAAAGTCTTATCACTGAGTTACAGAAATCAATATAAGTAGATTCAGGCAAATATTTTACAAAGCCGCAGAGACAGGTACCTGGATGAATAGTGTATGTAATAGTACAGATAAATCAACATCTCTGAAAATTCCATCTCTAAATGGATGGTAACTAGAAGCTAGGAAGATCTGCCAGGGTAAGGACTATTCTATACCCATCTTGTTTCTTATGTACTAAACATGTACTACAGATCAATATCAAAGATGATACCTTTGTTCAGACAAGAATGGCAGGTCTAACTTCTCAAGAAAAACGAGGAGGTGGTATGATGTTAGCATAACCAGCATATATTTCCAGGATTGATGTATTCACTGTGAAATAAACATTACAACTCTACCAATACTTAACTAATTACATTAGTTGTCTTCTGCATGCATTACAAATCTTAATGAAAAGACATTTAAAACCTGATAGCAAAAAAAAAATAATGATAATTTGGTTATAATTCTCAATGGCTGGAGAGAACTGCATGGAGTAGGCTTCTGTTTCAAGAAGCATTCTCTTGGAAATTGTCTTTTTAGTTGTCTTTTAAAAAGCAACTGTTACTGTTAATATTGTGATCTTTCCTCAAACAGAGATGCCATATGTACTCTGAATATTCTTAATTACAAAAGTGCACTTGTTTGTTTGCTCTAATAAAAGACTATAATATTTTCCCCAAACTACAAAAATAAACATATAGATATACAGAAACTATTTTGAAAATTCTGATACTCAGATACAAAAATGCACATTCTTTTTCTCCAATGGCCCAAGCTGCAACTTGATTTACATTGTCCTACCATTTGGAAACAATTCCAAGCTGCATTTGTTCCAAATTTTATTTCTTGCCTTCATGAATCTGCCTTTAAACAATCAAAGGATCCCTTGACTACTAGAGATGTTTTTTGTATGCTGTTTTAGATAATTCCAGTGATTAGAGAAATTCAACTTCTACTTAACAGTAAAACTTTATAAAGAAGAAAAAATTTGTACTCACTACAAATAGGTTCAACAACCATTAAACCAAGCAACTCTGTGTACAGTGATGCCAGAAACACATAACTGCTTATTTATTAGGAGTAGCATGACCAGCTTGTTAAGTTGTAGTGACTTGTGAAAATGTTCATACAGGTGCAAGAAACTCTTCCTTTTCAATTTATCATTTCTCAAAAACCTAAGAATGAAATTAGTTTCCTTTTCTTTGATACTTTCAGGCATTGGAAACCTAGAAAATATTATTTATAAATATATTTATATAAAATACACATATCCAAATACTGGAATTTCAATTATGTGGCAATGCAGTCTTCAAAGCATCCAGCTATAGCTTTGTCCTGAGAAAGAAAGGGAAACTTGATTCTGACTGAGGCCTAGAAAATTCATGTAATTCATGTAAGGTGACAATTTTATAAAATAATACTATTTTATTCAGGTCTTATTAACCCCATCTTCCCTTCTAGCATATCTCTCTTTGCCCTATTTCAGAATAACAACATTATATCAACCATTAGCTATGTCACAAGAATCAGCAAATAAAAGTGGAAAGGAATTGTAAAGAAACTCAGAAGCTATGTTATTCTGGAGGTAAGATGTGTCTAACAATTAAGCATACCAGTTACCTCATATGGAAGATTGAACCACTTAAATTTCTTTTCAAATCACTGATAGTTCTTTCATTCAAAACCTGCCTTAAATCTAAATCACTGAAACTACTTTTTCTAAATCTTCCTTGCTAGTACGAGGTTTATCTTCAGTGCAGCTGAGTATATTATTTACATGTTTTAGGAAAACTACATATTCCAGAAAAAATTTTGAGGTAAAGTTTTTTTGTTTTGTTTTGTTTTGTTTTTTTCTTCTTCTTCTTTGTTCTCACAAATTAATTTTTGAATTAATCAATATTCTAATATATTTACATAAGTTAAATCAGAAAACACTGATTTTCTGAAAGACAAAATTTCCAGTTTTCAGTCTAAGGAATTTACACAGTATTCTCTGAAAGTGTGTGTGTGCACACACATGAACACATGAGAGGGGAGGGGAGACAGGGGCTTTCCCAAAGCAAAAAAGTTTGTGCCCTCTTTTTTTACCCCTAAATGTGAAAAATCTTCATGTTTGGAAAGGAGAAAATGAAAAACAAATCTATTGGAAGGTAAGTATGGCTTGAACGAGAAGAAAAGCTTTGCTTGGAACTAACATGAAAATGCTCTCACATGTTTTAGTACTTGTTTTTCAAGATATACCCCTCTGACATGTTTTAGCTGAATCCACTTTACTGCAATATTTTTGTGGCAGTTTCTCTCTTATCTTGCCTCATGAGCTCATGACTCACTTTGGGCAATCTATGTGTGAAGGAGCAGGGTGGAGACTGAGAGTGGAGGGGAAAAGAAGTTAAGGACAGTGTCCCAGTTCCAGATTCAGTAATATTTCTGAAAGCTAGTTGGCAAAAAGGTGCTTGCAAAATTAGCTTCCAGAATAAGTGAGAAGTGTGAATGCTTTTTTCAGTTTATTTTACCTTTTGGGGCTTTTGTGCTGTCCATGTAATGGGACCTGATGGTGTTGGAAGAAAATTGCTGCAAGCTGACTTACTGCCAGAAATTCCTCAACCCTTGAACCCTGCATCAATCAGCCACTTGAATCATCTGGACTTATAGTCTTAGGAAAATTCTGCCTGAAGGCACAATAAAATAATAAATAAATAAATAAATAAATAAATAAATAAATAAATAAATAAATAAATAAAAAGAACACTGAAACTATAGAAAGTTTTCAAACTGCTTCCCTTGCTGGAGAATGAAAAAAAAGCAATGCCAAAAGGCCAGAAGCCCTATATAACTAAATAATAATAATAATAATAATAATAATAATAATAATAATAATAATAATAATAATAATTGCTTTTAAAATACATTAGAAGTAGAAACTCTCATATCACTATCTCATATCAGCAGAGGTAGGGACATTTGTATTTATACATTGTATGGGTGCCTTTTCCAATGCACTCATTGCAAGAACATGAAGACAAAAAGAAAAAAAAAAAAAAAAGAAATTATTGAACAGACATTGTAATATTCTGTTATGGCAGATGATACAGAGCTTACCAGAAACAGACTGGTAACTCTGCCTATAGCTAGCTACAATTTCTGGTGGAGTAGCCACCAACTTTTTCCTTTTTTTTTTTTTTTTTTTTGCTGTCAGAAGTATGTAAGCACAGCACTGGAAGTTGTTGATGCCAAGAAGACCAAGACTCCATTCTCAGTTTCTGTTCTTCTAACTTAACATTGCTGATTAACTGATGAGAACATGTTCTCAAGTTCCATGGTGGGCTACAAGCCCCAACAGGAATCCTTCCATTTCATGATGCTTCCTTTCTGTTTCAGCTACTGCAGAAATTACTGTCACAATTACATGGTTTGATTTAAATAAAAGTTTTAATGATCCTTAGTGAGATTATTTATTTATTTATTTTTAAAGAAAAATAATGGAATTTTTACTATTTCTGTATGTTTACAACAGTCAGTAACTCTATATAAGTGGCTTATTTCAGTTTCTGCTTGGGGTGCCAATTAAAAAAGCATTTTGTTGCTGTATGTTAATAATCTTATAACACATAAATATAAAAAAATAAAACAAAAAATGCTCTTCAGTTGCATGTTTGAAAAATTATATATAGAAATATCATATAGTCAAGTCTCTGGAAAATAAAGCTGTTTAATAAGTTGTTAAATAATTTTTAGTTGAGGACAGCAAACTAGCAGCAAGGTAATTATATATTATGATACATAAATTTTTTTGCACTACACAAATTAAGTTCTGTAATACACCTTTCTCTTCTCAAACTTCAGTTTACAACTGCATTTTCAAATGTAACATCATTATTTCATGGCAAACCCAATAGTGTATTATACACAGTAGAGTAAGATGTTTGTACTGAAACTCAACTAATAGATCTTACTATACTTATAATTTTCTGTCATCCTTTATTTACTATACATACAAAAGTATAATTTTTGTTCTTTGTGGTTGCTGGCTTATGTACTCATTTACAAAATATCTTTTTATACTAACAGCATTCTGAGAAACCCAAGAATCTGTGACAAATCTTACATGAAGCTTAATCATATATTTTGTGCACAGTTTTCTTAAGATTTATGTTTTCAACATTTCACTGAGCAACAATTGAGTCATGTTGCAACAGACTCACATTTTTCCACATTCTCTTAAAATTATTATTTTTTATTTCTACATATCTTTTGTCTTGATAATATGTAACTGCAATCAGTTGTTTTAATAAAGATTTTTTTTAAGTACTCAAGAAACCATAACATCATAAATTTGCACGCGTCATTCACACAGACAGTAAGCATGAAATAAGGTTGTGCTTTCTAGCCAATCTGAGCAAAGGATAATATGGACAGGAAATATTTTATGCATCAGATGCTGTGAAATAAAATACAGGCAGATTCAGATCACAACAGGCAGATTCAGATTGCCAAGGTGCTATGTCAGTTTGGTTCTTCTCTCAGCTGCTAATGAGTCAACCAATACTCACAAAAAAAGGGCTTCATATCAGCACACCCAGTGTGCATGGCTAGTCCTGACCATATAACCCAGTCTATGAACTGAAACTCTCCAGCAGAAAGTGCAAATGTGACTCTCATTTCCTACCTATTGAGACTTCCTATTCAATTAAAGGTGAAGAAAACACTGAGCTCTGACTGCCAGTTTGTCAGTTATTAGCCAGTTTCCCTTAAGGACAACTGTACTTTGCTCAAACTTGTAAATGACAGCTTTAAAACACACAAAAGTGTTTAACTGTGGCACAAGACTTAGTTTGAAGGCTCAGTACACTAGAGAAATGCTAATGTGTCTTCTTCTTGACTAAGGTCATTGTATTCTGAACTGTTTAATTTATAAACGTCAGCAGTGTTTTGTTTTTTTAGATGCTGTGTGACTCATTCAGATTTGATAGCACTAAATGATTGGCTAGCAAAGTATCCAGAATAAACTGCAATACATCTGAAAGCACTGCAAATAGTACTCTGCAGTATTTTCCAGTACCGCTGAAATGCATTAGTTACAATTCTCAGTTCTTATCACCATGTCTAACTTGTAAGGTTTTTTGATTCAGTCCTAGTAAATGTAAACTGCCATACTGATTGCATTAAGAATTTCCCTGGCTTACTATATTGTCTTTAATTCATATATTTGCTAATAGAATTTAATGTTTAAAACTCTAAGGAGGAAGCTTATGCTTAGGTTAAATAAGCTTTAATTAGTCTTTTAAATTTAATATATGATATTCAAAAGCATTGCTTTATTCCAATTCCAAATCTGGGTTAAAATTATTTTCTATACATATCTTAAAGAATTAATACAAAATAAAGTTCATGGGCAGTGTAGCAGATCCACAGTTGATGATTTTAAAACTTACCTTTCATTGACAGTGCTCATATTTGGAACGCACTACTACTCATTACTGCCCCTTTGTGAGGATAACTGAATAGGGAAATTTTGCAATAATACTACTGGTAGACAGCCTAGTGGTTCTTCTGAGTCTTCAATACAACAAAAGAAATAGGGTGATGCTAGAGCATCTTTTCCTCAGATTCATTACTGATATAAAAGTCTATGAAAACTTCCAACAGCTGCTGAGCAAAGGAAGAATACAGATGTTGAAAAGACTAGGTTTGAAGAAGAGGGGACCTATCTCTTCAGACCAAAAGAACTAAACCACAAGTATAACCAAATTTGATACCCTACTTTTCTTATTAAATAAATAAATAAATAAATAAATAAATAAATATGAAAACGTTGTATTTTAGCATTCTTTAACTAAATACAATAAGAATTCTTTTTTTTTTTCATGGCTGGATTTCAACTCTAATAGTTAAAGTCCAGATTCTTAAGCAATTAAAAGTGATACCTTTCTACAAAAAAGCCCCTGAATTATCCTCATAAACAAGACACAGGTGATATATTTCAACATTGCTAAATGAAAATATAAAATGGGGCTTTTTCTTTTTATATATTATTATTCAAACAGTTTTAGGTGTTTGTTTTGTTTTCTTTTGTTTTGTTTTTGTTTTTGTTTTTAGCTGCATCTCAATTTCTACTTGCTCATAAACTAAGAGAAAGCAGACATCAAACTAAATAGCACAAAATTTTTATTTTCTTTAAGGTTAAGACATGGCAGACTTTAGGTGCAATGCCAGTACCAGCAATTTCACCAGTATGGGATAGGCCCTCTCCATCTTTTCTGTTTACTGATTAATAACCCATTCCCTGCCTGTGGTGGCACATATGTCTGTGGTGGCATACATACACTCCATTACTGTCTGAGATATCAAAAGTTTACTTAATTTGAGACTTGGTTATTTTTAAAAGAATATGGACTGTGGTAACACATGCACATGAAATTGCATACATTGAAGGAATGTTTCTAGTTATGTGACAGAGGGCATGCATCTTTCAAATGAAGGGAAAAATGGAAAAAGAAGTGGCAGAGTGGCAGTTCCAGGGGAGGGGAAAAAAAAAAAAAAAAAAAAAAAAGAGAGAAATAAGTATATATAAAAATTATATATAAAAAGTGTATATATATATATATATATATATATATATATATATAATAAAATATATAAAAAGCAAATACTTTCAATGAGAAAAAAAATAAACATAACTTACATTTGACCCTGGCCAACTTTAATTTATGGGGTGAAAATGGGACACACTCAAGTTATCTTATACAACCATAACACTGAAAACCATACACACATTTGGGAACTCAATAAGAGCACTATTTACTGGACAAGTATTTTCATAACTATACTACATGCATATCTTATTTCAGTTTAGCATTACTATAAATACAATCGTGCAATATCACTTCAGAAAATATACATACTGAATGGTGTGCAGTGGCCAGAATAGAAATAGAAACTTGTGAAATTACTTTGAAAACACTTTTTCAAAGTAAACTTGATACAATGGTTAGTATTAGAGACATTGTTTTTTTCAATAAGCATACACCAAGGTCTTAGTACCTAACACCTCATCAATACTGTTATATAATGCTGTTATATATGCAAAATGACAGAAAAACAGTTAAACCACAACAGGATGAAGATACAAAATTGAACAAAATGAAGTAATATTGAAAGAATATTGTATATTTGTTAATTCAAGTACTGAATTATATAAAGCAGCCCTGCTACTCAGAAGTTTCATAGAAGAGAATCTGAAATTATTTTATGGACCTGATGAACTCTAGGTTTGATGTGGCTCCTGATGAAATGTTGCTCCTTTTAAAGCACAAGGAGAGGTCTTTTTTGATTCTTATGCCATTCTGAGGTCAGAGTTTTATCAAATAAAAAAAAATAGATGAAAAAAGATTAAATTTCTAAGACAAAGAAAAATCCTGTTTCTAAATGTGCTTAGAACAAAACCTCATCTGCAACAATACTACTTAAAATATTATAGCCACATGGGACCAAATAGTTATTTTGTAAGTTCCATGGGGTGCTTTAAAATCCCAGATGACATTAAGTTTTACATCCTTGCAATTCATTTCATATTATGCATTTTACCATAACATGGTTTGGTAATACTAAACAAATCTGTAAAACTAGTAACTGACACTCTTTCAAGAAAATTAAAATTGGTCCTGCCAGACCTGTTGAGGAAAAGAATGAAGAAACAACTTTCTTCAAGCAAACAAACAAACAAACAGGGAAGTCATCATTCAGTGTACTAAAGGTCAGCTTAATATGTTCAATTTAAGGGAACAGCTTAAAAGGAATTAAACAAATGCAGAATTCCTTGATCTCAGTGGGGGCTGCAAATTCTTGGTGGATAAGACCTCTAACAAAGAATATTCCAGACAATATGTTATGTTCCAACTGTTAGCAAGTACACATATTTGAACTCTCACAGATAGAAGTATTTCATTATAATGTAATGAAGCATATTCTCCGTGTGGTGTTTCTCATGTATTAAACATGACAGTGTAATGATTTGTGCAGTGTTGTTTCTGTAAAATTATGAGCTGCAGATTCTCATTGAACCAGTCTATGTCCTCTTCTTCAAACTTTCAAAATGTGTGCCAACAGCTGTTTTATTTAGAAACTAACAAGTTTTTGTTTGTTTGTTTGTTTGGCTTTCTCCCCCCTTTTCTACAAAACAGATACTTCTCATTATTGGAATTATTGAAAAAACTAAAATTTGCTGTGGGCTTACACTCTCCTGACTCGGTAGCTCTGGGCACATTTCAGAGGCTGTGTGATAAGAAATCTTGTGGAGGTTTTGTACTTGGTACAATTTTAAATTAGCATCATAATGTGTGACATCTGATTGTGATTTACTTTGCAGTTTTGTACCGTAACAGCTTGAATTGTTCCTAAATCCCTTTAATTCTACAAATCAGTAGTTACAGATACAAAGAATGGGAACTGGACTAGAGTGGCATGAGGGTTATATCTTTGTCAAAAATACTCAAATTCAGAATAAGTTCTGTCTCAAATAATTTTCTTCTTTATATTTTACAATAATTATAATAACAATAAAATCTTATTGTCTAGAAAATGTTATGCTTAATTCTGAGACAATGCTGAGCCAATGACCAAATTATTAATAAAGAAAAAATATTGAAACAAAGGCTTACAACCAAGCTTTGTGTTTTGTTTTGTTTTGTTTTTTACCTTTGAGATGAAACCACTGTTCATGTAAGGTAGCGCATAAATGTAAGTTAAGATGCTTCAGCAACATGGAGGCAAAAGCTGTAGTTTAAATACATTTAGAAGAGAATACACACAAAAAATGCATTATTACAACCATGTAAATATAGAAAAAATAAAAGTCTATATACTGTTTAATAAGTGCATTGTGTTTCAAGATGCTACCTGCAAACTTACTTGCTGAAATATACTGTGACTGTCTTTCACAGCATGATGAGGCAAACTTCCCACCTTCTTTGACATCAGTTTAGTTCCACTTTAATTCTCTTTGAAGCTAAATGTTGATTCATGTTTTTTTCAAAGCTGACTCTTTAAAGATGTTTACCCTTAAACAACCTTCTAACACATCAGGTAAACTAAGACTAAGAACTGTGGTAGTTTCTTCATACTATTTTGGTTTATTTGAGTTGAGGAAGGGTCTATTTAATACACTTTTTGCTGGAGTGGAAGATTAGAAAGTTACATACAGTTAATTATTAATCTGGAAGACCTGAAGTTGAATGGGAAACATTTCTCTATGCCCCATCCAATTAAAATAAAGAGCTATAGTGTTCCAGGTACATAAATCCTAGTATTGACCAACTTGCTTTCACAACAGGGGTGGTCTGAGCTATCATGATCCGAGATGCCTAAGTTTAGAGGTCTATATTGCATTAGGTATCCAAGGTGATGTTAATGTCAATAGAGATCTAGTCAATACACTTGGAGTGGTCAGTTTCATAGAATCCAAGTTGGAAGGGACCCACAACTATCGAGACCAACTCCTGGGTCTGCAAAGGACTACAAAAAATAAAAATTAAAAAAAAAAATCAGATCATGTGTCTGATCAGAATTCCTGAACTCCTGAACTCCAGCAGGCCTGGTGCCATGACCACCTCCCTATGTAGGCTGTTCCAGTGCCCGAACACTCTTGGTGAAAAATCTTTTTCTTGATATCCAGCCCGAACCTTCTCTGTCATGACTTGAAGCTGTTCCCTCGGGTCCTATCACTGGTCACCATAGAGAAGAGGTCAGCAATTTGGTTACCAGAAGTGCCCTAAAGTCACATAACAAGCCTTCACATAGAGCTCCAGAATAGCATAAGATTCCTCTAGCTACTCTGTCATATGGCTGCCCTATCATAGACACCCTAGGACATGTCATAAAGGCACAAGATAATTACATGTGGGTGTCGTGGTTTAATCCGGCCAGCAGCTAAACACCACACAGCCGTTCGCTCCCCCTCCCCCTCCCTCTCTGGGACGGGGGAGAGAAATGGAAAGTTAAGCCCGTGAGTTGAGATAAAGACAGTTTAATAAGACAGGAAAATAATACTAATACTAATACTAATACTAATACTAATACTAATACTAATACTAATACTAATACTAATACTAATACTAATACAATGGTGATAATAGTACTACTACTAATAATACTAATAATATGTACAAACAAGTGATGCACAATGCAATTGCTCACCACCCGCTGACCGATGATGCCCAGCCTAACCCTGAGCAGTCCGGCCCCCTCCCCTGGCTAGCCACCCCTATATATTGTTTAGCATGACGTCAGATGGTATGGAATACCCCTTTGGCTAGTTTGGGTCACCTGTCCTGGGTCTGTCCCCTCCCAGCTCTTACTGCACACCCAGCCTGCCTGTTGGCAGGACAGAGCAAAAGGCTGAGATGTCCTTGGCTTGGTATAAGCACTGCTCTGCAACAATTAAAACATCAGGGTGTTATCAGCACTCTTCTCATCCCAAGCCAAAACACAGCATTCCACCAGCTATTAGGAAGAAAATTCTGTTCTAACTGAAACGAGGACAGTGGGTAAACTAATCAAGTTCAATTGAGTTCAAATAGTAACTCACCTGCAGATGTAGATGTGTACCTTACTGCAAGCCGAATAGCTCAAACATTACAGAATACCACAAAATCATCGAATTGTTGAGGTTGGAAGGGACCTCTGGATGTCATCGAGTCCAATCCCCTGTTCAGGCAGGGCTACCTGGAGCCATTTTCCCAGAACCATGTCCTAGTGGATATTGAGCATCTCCAAGGAGGGAGATTTGAGACCCTCTCTGGGCAACAAGTTCCAGTGTTTTACCACCAAAACAGTAAAATAAATAAATAAATATATTGATGGATGAATAGATAAATAAAAATATAAATAACATCAAAAAAAAGTATTATATTTAAGTGGATTTTTTATTCTTCTCTGGCCATTGTCTTTTTCTGTGTCAATAGGCAATACTGAGACATAGTGCTTTCAGAAGTCTGGCCTTCCCGTCTTCATTCCCTCCCACCAGGTACTTTAATGAACTAATAAGATTTCCCAGAACCTTTTTTTTTTCTTAAGGCTGAATAGTCCTAGCTCTCTCAGCCACTCCTCATTTGGAAAAAGCTTCAGTTCCTTAAATCATATTTGCGTCCCTTAATCGGACTTACTCCAGTAAGCCCATATCCTTCTTGCACTGAGGAGATTAGAACTGGACATAGCACTTGAGATGTGTTTCACCAGTGCTGAATAGAGGGAGCACTGATCACCTCTCTTGATCTGCTGGCACTACTAATCTACATACAGTGCACGACGCTGTTGGCATTCTTTTCTGTGCGGCTACATTGGATATTGTCAGTTTGATGTTTACCAGGACTCCAAGATTTTTTCTCCAGATCTGCTTTCCAGCTGGTCATGTACAGGAGCTTGGGGTCATTCCTCTGCAGTTGCAGGACTTTCTCCTTAAACGTTATAACACTCTCCTCAGCCCAGTTTTTCATCCCATCAAGATCCCTCTAAATGGTAGCATGACCCTCCAGCATATAAGACATTTCTCAGTTTTGTACTATCTGCAAACTCACTGTTGGAACGCTCTGGTGCAATGAAACACTCTCTTCCATTGGTCAGGTCATTTTAAAACCTATTGTGCCCAGTATCAGCCTCTGGGTGGCACCAGTATCAACCCCTGGGGTACACTACTTGTGACTTTGAGATGGCGTCGTCAGGAGGCTCCGCAGCCTCTGTGGCACTCCGGGGCTGATTCAGCAGCTCACCGCCAGCACGGGTGAGGCACAGGGAGGGCCGGGCCTGGCACATGCTGCTGCCGTCACCGCCACCATTTCATGCTTAAGCTGGGAGGCAGGGCTCAGTGCAGCCGAGGGTAGCTCCTGCAGGGCTCTGTGGGGTGAAGCAGAGGAGTTGGAGTCGATCCTTATGGGTCCGTTCCAACTCGGGATATTCTATGATTCTATGATTCTATTCTATGACCTGCCTCCAACTGGACTTTGTGACAGTTATAATGTTCTGGACTCATCTGTTCAGACAGTGTTCAATTTCCATCATTGTGCACTTATCTAACCTGTGATTTGTTAGCTTGTCTATGAGGATGTTATTAGGGACACTGTCAAAGGCTTCACTATAACTGAGGCAAACAACACCCACTGCTCCACCCCCGTCCACTACATTAATCAACTAATTGTAGAATGATATCAGGTTCATTAAACATTATTTTCCCTTCATAAATCCATGCTGACTACTCCCAGTCATCTTCTTGTCCTTCATGTCTTTGGAAATTGTTTCCAGGATTAGTTGCTCCATCACCTTCCCAGGAACTGAGGTGAAGCTGAGTAGCTTATAGTTCTTCAGATCTTCCCTCTTGCCCTTCTTGAAGAATATCTCACACTCAAACACCTGAATTTAGGTGTCTTAATCTGGGGCTGAAATCCAACCCAGATGTCAAAAAATGCTGGCAATTCTGGCAAAGTACACACGGAATTAATCTGGTTATATACCCCCAAAACAGTATAACCTCTGTATTTCATTAAATAAGATTTTATTACAAGACATGTTTTATATTTAGTTGATATTTTTCTGGCATGAAAGCTATGAGGCAGAAATTGCTACCATACCCTACTGCCATATAACATCATATAACCTGTTCCCATATCCATGTAAAAGATATTTTGGAAAGCCGAGGAACTTTAATCAGACTAATATACAGGGAAGTCTCCAGGAACTTTTCAATTGCATGTCTTCGGATCACCTATCTAATAAAGCTTTTCACTCTCTTACATCAGTATTGGTACCCCCAAAACATTAAAAAAGCAGAATGCAAAAAATCATAAGATTTTTTTCCAAAGTTTAAATAAAAATTGCAGACTCCAGGATCCTTCATCTGTTTTGTCAATTGGATCTTTGTATTACTTTATGTTTATATGTAAAACACATTTTCTCAATAAACATAGAAGCAGATTTTTCCTTTTTCCCTAAAGAAAAAAAAAAAAAGTGAAGGGAAAATTATTCATTTGATCTCTTTATTCCAGCATCTGAGACTTTAACAGACCACAAAATGTCACAGCATTCTCCACAAAATGAACAGAGCAGAAGCAAAGATATGTTGGATACACTGACACCCTTGAGAAATTACATTCATCCTTGGTATTGGTACTGATTGGAGATCACATCTTCATCGGATCTGAAGCACGTGATTGGTGCTCTTCAGTTTTATGGTTAGTTAAGTTTGCAGAGACTATTATCTGTAAAGTAACATTGCAGTTTAAACTATTCTATTTCAACAGAATTTGTAACCTTGGGTTTTAAACCAATTGTTAGCATGCTGTGTATTTTTTCTGCACCTTCCACAGTGGCAAACATTGTACAGAGTGTTTATATGGAGTATTAGTGCTCTTTTCCGTAGTGCATACAGTGCAGATATTAAATAATTACATGATTTCCTTAAGTATACTAGGCAAAATTTCACTCTCCAATACACAATCAAAACTTTAATTGACTGCAGTCATTGTAGATTCAATGGGAGTTGAGCCCAGACTTTGTATCTGAAGGTAGAATGTGACCCACTGCATCCATTAATTGGCTTTATTCCGTACAGCTCTTTATCAAGTTCAAGATAAATAAAAAATAATTAAAAAAAAAAAAAAAGAGAGAGAGGGAGAGAGAGATTAATGGATAGAGAAAGAGACAGTGAGAAATAAAGGGCTCTTAAAAGAATTCTGATGAGCAGAGGGACTGAACCCTACACCAGCTATATTAGCTTAAAAAAAAAAAAAAAAAAAAAAAAAAAAGTAGAAAAACACTCAACTATTTAAAATGTTAGTAAAGCATTTCTTATCATCAACACTTTGAAATATAATAATTCTATTTTATTATTTTTTGTTACATATTATTAAAAATAATTATCTTACTTATATTTTTAGCTCAGGGAAAAATAGTGAGGAGCCTAAGGGTGTTCTGTTGTTGTTTTGTTTTGTTTTGTTTTCACAAGTATAGGGTTTTATCATGACATATTAAATTTGGGTTCAATTTATTCAAAGCAAAATATCAGCATGTGCTTCAGTTAAACAATCTCATTGTAAGGATTCAAAATTAAAATTCAAATATGAGTTTAACTGTTTCATATAAAATAAAAATATCATAAGCTTTAGCATAAGGTTTTGACAAAAAAATTGGTAGCTTAACTGATCAAGGTTTCTAACAGAAGTGTCTGAGCTATACTCAGTACAATCTGGGATATTTTAGAGCAGTTTCTTGCAAAGAGATTGCCCTAATAAAATATTTAAAGAAAAACAGCACAGTTTGTGCACTTTAGTCTTCCCAAACACACTACTGTAAAAATTAAAAAGCTTGTTAGAATTGTGAACTAAATCTGAAAATCCTGGAGATGTTCAGGAGATACATTAAGATATTCTGACCTCAGATGTGCATGTTGTTTGGATGGCTGAAGTAACCCTCCTGGGTAACCAAAGAGACGGGTGTCTGTGGGAAAAAGCTTCAAAAAAATCCATTTCATATCTTCTTACACCCATGTGCAAAAGAGGCATTTACTAAAGTAAATATGTAATCCTTTCCTACTTTCCTTTTAATGTGAGGTTTTTAACCAACCTTCCTGGATAAAGGTGAAAATAACTGAGCAAATTGGCATATATTGATACTATCATGTTAAAAAGAATAAAATCAAAGAAAAAAATTTTTTTTTTTTTTGGTAGAAGCCTTTAGATCAGTGAAATTTTGATCAATAAAATAGTTTGTTGTGCTCTTATTAAGACACTGAATTGTTTAAGAGACACTTCATCCCTGATTAAGAACTTAGTCCCTGCTGATGCACTGGATCAGAGAGAACAGAACCCAGTAAACTTTGCGGATAGAAAGCAGAAAAAAATTGTCTTCATCTCCCCTTTCGCAGGAATCACTATCCTCCACCCTTTTCTAGAAGCAGACAGCCAAGCTAACCATTTTCTTATGAAAAGGAAGTAAAAAAGGAAGTGCTGATGCACAACTTTGCTTCAACGTCTAACACTGCACTTACCCAGAGTGAACAATCCAGTAAAAAGGCCCTCCACTTCTTGCTAGGAGGGAAGTGAACTTGCAACAGAGAATCGGTGGCCCTACAGAAGCTGCTGGTGTTAAATCCCACCAGACCTGTTTTTTCATCTCCCTTACACTGCATTTCCATTAATGTTGAATGAAAGAAATACCTTTAATGCTGTATCCTCCACAGGTAAAAGTCTGCATTTTAAGCAGTATACCAGTTCACGGTCAGACAGGAGAGTCCTGGTCAGAATCAGCAGATTCTGCTGAATTTTCAATCCTGAATTTTCTGTTGCCAAGATGCAATGCTTTAGGAAGGACACACTGTAGCAGTAGTACTGAACAGCTACAGGAACCATACATTAGGCAAGGATTTTTTCAGTTAGAAAGGGTATTGGAGCTAGGGTTTAACTGAGTTATCACAGATCTTACAAAGTTTGCATAATGCTTAGGCAGTAATGCACTCTTGATAGTCACATGTGATTGTTCTCCATAATACAAAGTACACGACGTTAAAAAAAAAAAAAAAAAAAAGTTATTTGCTAAATTATTGGAGAATAGAGGTTCAGTCATTATCCTTGAGAAACAAGAAGACACCTAACAGAATTTCTGACAAAGTATTTCATAAGTACTTTGTGCCCTATTAGTATAAGTCATGTATTGCACACCATTATATTTAGGCTCTCACCAACATTTTTATTTTTAATTAAACAAAGTCCTTGCAACCTTATTACCTATAAAAAATAAAGCCACAAAAGTTTAATTCTTCTCACTGATTTTGCTCAGGGGAAAAATAATCATTTAAAAGCTTGTTATATAATGCATATAGCTAAAGGTTTATATTTTGTGGTTTTAAACACAAATATATATTTTCAAAGAAATATTCACATATTAAAGTATTTTCAATAGAATTACTGCCTTCAGTTTGCTTTCACACAAAATATGAGAGTCTTTTGGAGTTAATGGATAAATTTGCTCATCTCTTTCTGTATTATAACGCAAAGATAAATAAGTCTTTTTCACTCAATCTGCTGAGATAACTTGTGCTCACGCCGAAAGGTGATCTGTTCTAATCAACTTCGTGAAGTCTGATGGAATTACACCGAACATATTTCATACCTGACACAACTACAGAATGATACAGTTCAGGACAAACATTGGTGACCTGAATAATACATGACAGACAGATGACCGGGTGAGAAAAGTAATTTTTCACCTACACCACTAGAGTTTCTTTATTAAAGGCTGAGACATATTTGATGGAAAGAAGGCTGCTTTGCCAGCTAAAAGCTGTTGTGTTTTATTAATAGCTCAGTCAGTATTCCCTTGCTATTTTACTGCTTGAAACATTAATTTGACAATAAAGTACTAAATGCATCTAGTTTACATGGAAAGAACCATGGAAAATACCACCAACACTACTACAGGGAAATATAAAGATTTAAGAAATAAGGTTTTAATTATTTAACTGTTAATTCATAATAGATGTAAAAAAATTAAATTTAGTGTAAAAATTCACATGAAGGAGAAAAGGATCCTAGAAATAAAACAACTACATAATCACAACAGAGTATAACTATCTGTAAATGGGTTGAAATTATCTTTCCTATGAGCTTGCAAGTAGGTACAATACATTTAAGGAAAGTAAATTTGACCTTAACAATAAGATATTGTTTTCTGTAATTTGCAGAGTTAGAAAGAAGGCTAAGAATAGGGCAAACAATAATATCTTAGAATTTGGCTTGTGTAAAGGTGGACTGACTCAAATATTTCTGTGTCTGAAGCCATACAAAGTTTTATTCTTGGCTGTATTTTTTTCTCTGCAGACAGCAGCCAGGAAAAATAGTTTTCTACAAATTCATAGTGTGCGACACTAGTTATCCCAAAAGCTAGACGGAGAGCACATGCTCATATTATACTAATGATGCTTGTTCCATCTATTTAATGGGGGGCCCTTTCACCCATCACTGCTATCATGAACTCTCAACAGTCTCTTTTCTATGCTCAAAAAAACTAAAACATTAAATGAAATCTCAGAAACATTCTGTGTTTCAGTTCTACTTGCTCCAATAGAAAAACATACCAGATATATTTAAACTACATTTCTTCAGTTATTGCTTTTATGGTAGCCTTTTTGAAGCTAATTGAATGCACATGTCACACTGAACATAGTCTAAAAGCTGCTATAAGTTTAAATTTGAGTACAAAAGTAAAACAGCCACAGAGAATTGGATTCCTCTCACACATATACAGAGTCTTTCTAATATCCAAATACAAACATTTATTTATGCAAGAAATCCACAGTATTTCTGATGAAGCCCACAGACCCTCCTAATTTTTATTAATTTAGCTGAAATCTTAAGCATAACACTTCTCAATAGTGAATTTACTGTGTTCAGCTCTGGGACCCCCAATATATGAAGGACACAGACCTATTAGGGTAAGTCCAGAGGAGGATCACGAAGATCAGAAGGCTAGAGCACCTCTCCTGTGAAGACAGGCTGAGGGAATTGGAGTTGTTCAGCCTGGAAAATAAAAGGCTCCAGGAAGACCCTATAACAGCTTTCCAGTACCTAAAGGGCATGTACAAAAAAAGCTGGAGAGAGACTGTTTGTCAGGGAGTAATAGGACATGGACTAATGGCTTTAAACTAAAAGAGTGGAGATTTAGATTAAATGTTGGAAAGAAATTCTTTACTGTGAGGGTGGTAAGGCACTGGCACATGTTGCCCAGAGACATTATGGATGCCCCATCCCTGGAAGAGTTAAAGGCCAGGTTGGATGGGGATTCAGGCAACATGGTCGAGTGAGAGCTGTCCCTGCCCATGGCATGGGGATTGGAGCTAGATGGATCTTTATGGTTCCTTCAACCCAAAGCATTATATGATTTGATGAGTTCCTTGATAAAAGTTGCAGAGATATACTTTCCCAGATGGTGTTTTAGCAGCTTTTTATGATATGCACCTAGCCCAAAAGTTCATAAACAATAATAGCACGCAAAGACATTTTCAAGCTAATATTCAGAAAAATATTTTTTATCACAAATTCTTGTTGAGAGGAGATGTTTTCAAAGCACAAAAAGCTTCAAGTGTTCCTCACATCAAGTACAGGTACTTAGAAAGTGGTGACAGAACCTTTGTAAGGGAGTTTCAGGCTAATGCAGACTATGAAATCTGAAAGTTCCTCATAGTATAGAGTACTTGCTGTTTTGCTGAATGGAAGTTTGAGTCTAAATCTCCTACTTCCACCATTATTTTTTAAAATCAAACACTACACCGCAAACAAACATGCACTTTTAAGTCAGAGAGGAAGATTGGTGGAAAACCAATTTTCATCGCAATGCTGCAAGCAAGTTAAAATGTTGAATTCTTCTAAAAAAATGAATAAATCTGTATGTGATCCAGTCACTGCTTGAGCATGGTGATGAGCAATTTTAAATGTTTTGTGGCTTTGACAGTTCTTACCATACCAGTCATGTCATTATGTATCATACTATTTTTCTGAACTAAGCTGAATAGTTTCTTCATCTCACAGAGATTTTCAACACAAAGATATTTTGAGAAGATTAGGCCTGTTAGTTTCTCATCAAAATACAGATTTCTTCTCAATTTGAACTTTTCTTGCTGGAACGGTACAGGACATCTAATTTATGTCTTTCCATAACAACAAGCCTAAGGTTCATTAGCTGAGCTTTAGAGAGTGTAATACATCTGCCAGAGGCTGTTGGCTATTGGCAGTGACTATGCTGAAATGTCTGAGTTCCCTTAGATATCAAACAAAGTTGGCTCCATGTCCAAACATAGATAGATATATATATTCCAAAGATCACTAGGAAAAAAATATATATAGAGAGAGAAAGTATATATATATATATATATATATATATATATATATATACACTTTCCTAGTGATCTTTGGAAGTCAAATCTTTTCCTTCTGTAAGCAATGAATTTATATATAAAGCAGAAATATCCAACTTCCTGTCAAGAATATGAGTTATATCATGACAATACACCCAGTAGCTGGGTAGCAAATAAACCTTATGATGTTGAAAATTGCTGGAAAATTGCTGGAGAGCAATATGGAGATCAAAAAGAATGGACCCTTGGATCAAATCAGGTCCAGAGTCCCCTGTAGACAATCCTGACATAAAAGGCGTGGAAAAACAAAAAAAAAAAAAACAAACAAAACCACTAAAATATTACACAACTGTTTAATAAAATACACCCATCTTTTTTATTGACAATATTAGGCACCTATCTGCCTTAGTGTTCTTGCTGGATAGTGTAAATACCCATTGGGTATGTGGATGCCTCTTTCCACTGTTTTCCTTTTGGTATATGCTAGTCACTATTTAGTTCCTCAATTTTCCTAAACCAGGAAGGCACAATAAAAGTTTTCCAACATCCATTAAGTGTCATTATACTATTCTAAACATAATTCTTAATCTAAAAATCATGCTCTGTTTTGCAACAATCACCTGAAAGGCTAAGACCTGCTCTGTTATATCTTCAGTAAATATTATCAACATTCCAGCAAAATACCATGCAGTATATAGTCCCCACTATCCCTATAAAGAACACAATTCCTATCCTCCTCTTCAGGTAATGACTCTTAGCTCTACACTTGTAGAGGTTTCAAAGTTTTGTTTATGAGAGGACTTAGGTGAGAGGACTTAATTTACCTTATACAGTTGCCTTATACAGATACAGTTATTTTGGTTTTGTAGAGGAAAAAAAAATATTACTCATATATATATATAATCAATTAATTGTAATTAAAATTCTGGAGATAGGAAGAAAATTAAACAAATGTGCAAATAGAACAGTTTTGTGTCCTTTCCTTCTATTAATAAGCAAGTAGCAGCAGTCTGTTACCATGTATTTTCACACTTAAGAATCTGTCTTCTCTAAGTCCTGGAAACTTCAGAGAAACACTTTACATGTAAGTCAAACCGACTCCAATCTAGAATACTCTCTGAATCTAATTTCTCAAGATACTTTAGAATTTGGTGTGTTTTTTGTTTGGTTGGTTGGTTTGTTTTTGCTGCTATGGTACAGCTCAAATTTGGTAAACAGCAGCAATGAAGAGTTTAATCATAAACCTTCACTTTAGAACAGGATCAGGCTGTTCTATATACTACTTTACCAAAGTAGTATTCCTTTTTATTATTTTTTATTTTCAGTTTTCTTTTTACTGCTTTTCAGTTCTAGATTTGCTTTTGATTGACTCTCACCATTATGCACTTTCATTTACACTAAAAATTCCCTTATAAAATTATCATTAAGACCCCTAAATGTACCAGATCCATAAAAATCAAGAAACTGTGTTTTGGATTCTTCAGCTATACCTGTGGATATTTTAACTAGTACCTCCTTAGATATAGAATGGCTTTTATAGGTCTAACAAAAATGGATCCAGATTTAAACTGTAAACTATGAAATTGTCTATCTTCATCAGTTCAGAAGTGGAAAACCAAGTACCTCTCATGTTCCTTTAAAATGTGTAAAAGCCTTTAATATGTAATCAATGTCTTTAATATGCAAGCAAAATTTAACATGTAAAACAAGAAAAACAGTAAGACTAGATGATCAAGGAGCATCAAACACCTTATGCAAACTGTTCATCAAAACACTTGCCAAAGAAAATCACAATCTTTTTCCACATAATTTGTAATTTTCCAGAATGACATTACCTTTGCTGATATAGCCTTTTGTCTTTCAAGTTCCCTCTATCTATATTAAGCAAGCAAATAAAATTAAATATCAAAAAGCAAATGAATAAAGTAAATTCTCCATTTCTACTTCTCCAAGACAGATTCCTGTTACATGTATATTTCTTCCCTTTTTAAGAATTAGACTTTTCTTTTTGATTTCTTTCTCACAAGAATAATGTTCAGATTACTGCATGTCCACATTTGAGAAAGAAAATCTATCTGATAGTATAAATTTCTACAGACAGACAAGTTATTTTCATAACACATGAATTCTAATATCTTTTCATATATTTTTGGTAAATATTACTTTAATTTTATTAATTATTCCATTTATATTTTCTGTAAACATTATCTTATTAGAAAAGATATTGAAATAACTCCTGCTCTGGAGGGGTACGAAAAAAAAAAAAAAAAAAAAAAAGAGAGAGAAGAGAGAGAAGTAGAGAGAGTCATTCTCAGAGCAAAGACATTAAACCTTTAATTATGAGTAACTGATGAGCTAAGGGGATGGAGTTCCTAAAAATAATATATATTATCAGTAGGAAACAAAAGAAAAACCTCTAAATATCACAAACAGATTATTTTAGATGTTTAAATAATTAAATTTGCAGTTGTGTACATTTCAGGCCAAATTATGCTTTATGATGTGTTCCTTCTACAGAAATCAGTAAACCAAACATGCAAACATAACATGTATCAAAAATTGATCACTTAGCATCTATTACCTCTTAAACCTTCTTCCATTCTTTTGGCAATTAACTATACTTAGAAGGTTGCTGTCATCTGGTGTTCAATCTCCGCATTCAGTCCCTCTTTCTGTCTTAGTAACTCAGTCAATCTTTTTTTTCATCTTTATATAATTAATTATTATTTAGTACTTAATAAATGTAACCTCACTTGTATTGCAGTTCTAGTATGTTGTAGTTCTTCATAATATTCTGTGCTGTTCCATTGGTTTTGCTAGCCAGCACTGAGTAATCCACAAATTTCTTTAGCACATTTTGCAAGCATGTAACAAAATATTTACTAAAATCAGACAAGCCTGTGAAGAAAACAACTAAAAACCTCACTGGACCCTTCTAGTTCCCTTTTAATAAGGAGTTGTTTCCCTTAATGTTGATTCTTTAATGTTAGTTTTCATGTGTATGTGCGCTAATTCCCTGTATAATTTTTAGATTGAAAAAAAAAAAAAGTATATCTTTCCAACTTTTCTTAAAAAGTTGGAAAAAAAGTTTCCCTCATACTTTCATCTGAAAGCGATTGGATATACTGCATTTATTTTGTCTAAATAATATATTTTTCTAACCATATCTGACTAGACTGCCATTACCCACCCTTGATAAACTTATGCCACATTTTATTCATTCTTCCCTTCCCTTCCCTTCCCTTCCCTTCCCTTCCCTTCCCTTCCCTTCCCTTCCCTTCCCTTCCCTTCCCTTCCCTTCCCTTCCCTTCCCTTCCCTTCCCTTCCCTTCCCTTCCCTTCCCTTCCCTTCCCTTCCCTTCCCTTCCCTTCCCTTCCCTTCCCTTCCCGACCTACATTTTCTTATAATTTTGTTTAAAAACTTATTGTTGAGGGCAAACTAGCAGATTTTAATGTTACATAATCCTCTCCTTCTACTACATACATATAGCTTTTGTCCCTTATCAAATTTCCATCCTTACTAAATGCCATCCTCAGTATTCCCTAGCCAGCTCACTGTAATTTCACCTGCATTTCTACTTTGTGTTCCTTCATGTCATTTTCTTAATCTTTTAATTTTTACTGTTTTAGTGATATTTTTCATTGCCTTTTCCATAAAACTTTCAATCCTCCTGTAAACTCTTATCAATCTATCCTCAAGGTTTTCAGCTCTTTTTTCCTCTCACAGGAAGGTTTCAGCAGCAGAGATCTTTCTTTCAGGATACACACCTTATAATCATGCTTTATCCTAGAGGTTTCATCTTCACCTGCACTTTTAACATAGTAATACTAATGCTCTACCATACCTAATACTAATGTATCTTCCAATCCTCACAGATCAAAGCCTAGTCCTTCTGCAGACCTCATTATAAATGCATAACATACCTCATAGCCAAAACTTAGCCAAAACTGCAGTTTAATTCTTTGTCAGAGATGATTGTAAGTGCTTAAGGCCAGGGTGTATGGGGCTTTGAGCAACCTGGTCTACTGAAAGTGTCCCTGCCCATGGCAGGAGGGTTGGAATTAGGTGATCTGATCTTTAAGCTCCCTTCCAACCCAAAGAGTTCTGTAATTCTGTGATATTTATCTTAAGCCAGACCTACATAGTAGGGAAAATGCCTCAGGTCTTATCAATTTTCTGTAACCAGGGTGGTCTTTCTCCTGACATTTCCTCCTGTCTCATAAGCTGGGGACACAGAAAAGACCTCATAATGGATGAGTCTCTGTCCTCCTGAGATGCCAGAAAGCGTCTTTCCCCACATTTCTTATCACTATATGGTTTCCTTCAGGTTGCCCAGAGAAGTGGATGCCTCAACCTTGGATGGGGCCCTGGACAAAGTGGTCTAATGGGTGGCAGCCCTGCCTATGGCAGGGGGTATTGGAACTATATAATCTTAAAAGTCCTTTCCAAACAAAGCCATTCTATGATTCTATGATTCTATTGTTCTATGATTCTATGATTCTTTCATATGCCCTTCTATTTGTTGCAATTTTCATGACAGTTCCTGTAAAATACTGTATGATCACAAGTTCCAGAAAACAAAAACATAAACAAAAACATTTATATTTATAAATAGTGATATAGATTTGACAGTTCTTATCTTCCTATTCTTTCACATTTTATATAGTATGAAATATATATATAATATAATATATATTACTGTATACAGATGGGTGAAGGGTTATGCTTTTGTGAGTTAATCCAGAGTTTATAAAAAAAAAAAAAAGGACATTGAGATAAACTATAAATTTGGAGTGATGCATAAGTAAAGCAATATAACCATCTTTTTATAATAAAGGAAGTCTGTATTAACAGAAAAATAAATCATGGATATATTCATATGTAGTATACATTTCATGGACACTGTTCTGAGCAACTTAGCTGTTCAGAGATGGAGTATGAAACATGGAGTTTGTAATATTATGATACAAAAGTAAACGAAGGAAATCTGTACTTTGGAGAACATGGCGCTCTTCTAAAAATTTCTTCTAAAAACATAATTTATCTGTGGTCAAATTTCCCTAAATGTGCTCCTGAATATTATATTACTCCCATGGAGTACTTTAAGGAGAATTATATGCAAGCTACTTTTTTTTTTTTTTTTTAATTATTATTATTTATTTATTCTCCCACCCACAGGATGGACAATGGCAACATCCATTCCACACATGAGCTGGAAATGTTTCTGTTTGGGGAAATATTTGCTTAATTTTATGAGCTGTAGCTACATTGTTAATTCAGATCTGGTTCTTAAGTTTCCAGGGTTAGTGGTCACCTCAGGCCAATACTCTATGCTGTAGGTCTAGTAAATTAATAAATACAGCCTTCCACTATATGGTACCTGCCAGCTTTCAAGTTTCTCATCTGATACACAGCTTTACAGGAGTACTTCTATTCACAGCATACAGTCTTGTATTTATCTCAACTTGCATTCATCACCTCCTTTCCTGTTGATTTTCATGTGGTTACTGGATATCCCATTTAAAAACACAGCACCCAGAAGGAATGTAGACTTTTTAGCTTAAAGGGAGAAAAGTTCTAATTAAGAGGTGTAAATCCTTCTGTTCCACATATTTTTAAAAGAGGTTAGAGCCAACACTCACAATTTTCCGAGAAGAACACTCCCTCCAGCTACTGTATGTAGTACATAAGGGAGTAGAGCCAGTTTTAGCCATGTATGAAACTCAATGTATTTGCAGAAGGGCCAAATACAACAATCAAATGTAGGAACTACAGAAACTTTCAGCAATACAGTGGTGAAACAGCTGGGTTAGGGCCATTTTTCCATTTAAATGTAATGAGATGTAGTGGGACTTTTATTCTGTGCACTCTGAGCTTGCAGAAGTTTCCTGTGTGTATTTTCTTTATTTAAGAATGTTGGAAAAAAAAAAAAAAGAAAAAAAAAAAAGTTAGTTCCTTATAACAACAAGAAGTTCTGTCATGTAAAAATATAAAAAAAATATTATATTGGCTACATGATCCTTACAATTCTTACCTTCAGTTAGCTAGATTCTTGTGGAAAGATGGTCACATATCTTTATCCGTAGATTTGAGAGAAACAGTAGGACTCCTGACTCTTTGGGTAGGCTCCAAAGAGCCTATCTAACTAAAACTGTAAATAAAATCTGAAAAAATAGGTAGGGAGAAAAAAAAAAAAAAGATATATATATCTATCTATATATATCTTTTATATATATATATATATAGATAGATATATATATCTTTTTTTTTTTTTTTCTTGATGGCAAACATTCTTTCAAAATTTCTAAGGATTAACCTTTTTTTTTTTTTTCATAGAGTTTAATTTATGCTGACATGAATCATCCTATTTAAGCTCTAGTGAAACCAAATTTTCTCTTTAAAAGTTTTCTCTTTCTTCATATAAAGCAAAGTTGAACTGGCAGTGATAAAATTTTGAAGGGAATAGGCAGGGAATGGAACAGAGAGAATACTAGGTGTTGAGCTCCCAGAATTTAAAACAATAAATAAATAAGTAAATAAAAGACATTTCAAAAATACGTCATAGAATGACAGAAGCAACATGGGAATGTTGGAATGTCACGTTGCAAGCTTTTGGAAATTTTCATATGTTAAGCCATCATCATTGGCCAGCATCTTTTAGATTTTCTTTGCAACAAAGTCCCTGATACCCAAATTTAAGAATAAAGAAGAGATTCAAAAATTTCTCCAAATCTGAGATAGCAACTACAGGTTTCATCAATTTCAAAGGAAGCTCCCAAGATCCATTCCAAAACATATGCCAAACAGTTGGCTAAAGTGAGGTCAACACATTCCTATAACATGAGAACTCATTTTATTTTATTTATTTTTTCAGGGGGCAAAATACGTAAGATTTAATGTAGCCACACCAGACAGACTTACTAATGTATAGACTATTTGTAATTCATTTTAGCTGTGAGGTTGACCAGATCTCATTTGCTCTACTTGAGATATATTTTGTTAAAGCAAACATAGTCATATAATGACATTCAAGATTCAAATTACTTCCACATATTTTCTATTCTGAAGGAAGGACTTCAAAGCACACAGCCACAGAAGCACTATTCTCAGCAATGCCTTGTCTCTGTTATTTAAGATAGGCTGTTTCTAGCCAACATAACCTCACAGAAACAACAAAGGAATTATGACCATATATAATTATACTTTTTACCCCATTTTTGATTTACCCATGCTAATCTGTGGTTTCAAATAGGTCACCTCAGCCCTAACTAAAATTCTGGCAATGAAGAACTGGAGCAGGAGGAAGAGCTGAATAGGGGCATTTGCAGCCAAATGGACAGAAGTCAACAATTCCTCTGCCCCTCTCTCTTCTTTCCCCTGCTGACATGTTTCAACAATATACCAATAAGACAAAAGAAATTTTGCCCTCACACTTTGAAATTAACCTGTGTCTTTTCCATGTAGCATGAAGCAATGCAATGCAATGCAACAGCCTATACAGACCTTTGCTGCAAGCTCTTGACCAGTAAAGGATCATCTGCAAAGCCTTCTATTTTAAGGCTTCATGACTACATTATCTCATCCTGTGTCATACCCTACTTGTAGGTAGAGCCAGATACTGCATATCAAATATCAAATACACTGATAAATGTATGATAAATATATTGTGAGCCTGAATTTTCCAAATATTCACTAACAAGTGAACCAAATGAAACAATCAGAATCCCTGGTATCTAGGGATTCAACATCTCTGTTTAAATCTCCTAATAAGAATAAAACATAAGCAAGAGTTAACCAGAAAGAACTCCAAATGTCCATGAAAAAGATGCAGACTCTTTTTTGTTTTTGAAGTTGGTAGTTGGTTGTCTGATCAAGAAGATCAATAAAGTAGAATCAAGAAGATCAATTATTGATCTAAGAAGACCAATAAACAGTAAGAAGGGAAATTGGAAAGTGATGCAGACCACAAATGGTGTTTATGAATGCACCGGTGGCTTACATAAACAATAAACAGAATATAAAAAACATTTGGAAAATTGTAGAGTTGTAGTGTGACAACTGCTAGCAGCACTGTCCACTTTCAGTAGCCAGTTCAGGCTATGTTAATGACAGGTAAAGCATGTCCATTTAGGAATCTGTTAGAGGAAAAACTAGGATGAGTTATGTTCATGCCCTTGTCTATCTGACCCTGACATAAGGGTCAGATTGGAAATGATTTGGTGTAGGTGATTGTCTCTTCTGAAAGTAGTAGGTTTCTAACTAAATCCTAATAATGCAAACATAAAGGCTGTTAATGTACTTATTAGCCATCACAAAATGCATTTCACATTGGATGGTTATAATACATTATAACAGCAGCAATCACACCTCTGTAATAACTGTAGCAGTTCATTTAAGGAGAGCAAGTATACGTCTTCTTCTAACCCATTATGTGAACATGATGAATGATGATGGTACAAAGCTCATATAGGAGGGAAGTGGAGCTGGAAGGTGAAAGAACTGCCTTAGTAAAAAATAAATGGAGTAGCACAGGCATAGATATACATGGGTATAAACACTTCAGAAATCACCACAATAAAAAGATGCTTCCAAAACCAGACAAAGTTTAAGCATGAAGGAGGAGAAAATTCCTTGAACAAAACTGCACAACTTCAGAATTAAAAAAAAAAAAAAAGAAAAAAAAAGAAAAAAAAAGAGATGCTTCAAAAAGTGAGAAAATATTTAAAGAAATGTGTTTCAGCAGGGAGGGGCTCCTGGGACTAGAATCTCCTACTTTACATGGGTCAGTTGGCCATAGTCTTAAAATCTGAGCTTGGGTTCATTACACTGTGGTTGATATTTGAACACAGTTACCCTTCAGGCTGAGACCCAGACCTTTTCCAACAAACTCCCAGAAATTATGCTTTAAATTATTAAAAATGATAATAATAACACAATACTATCCACCACTTTAGAGTTAAACAGTGTAAAGCATACTGGGATCTGCAATAACAGCATGTTTATGGTAGAAAAGTGGAAAAGAATCACAGAATCAGAGAATCACAGAATTTCTAGGTTGGAAGAGACCTCAAGATCATCGAGTCCAACCTCTGACCTAACACAAACAGTCCCCACTAAACCATATCCCTAAGCTCTATATCGAAACGTCTTTTAAAGACTTCCAGGGATGGTGACTCCACCACTTCCCTGGGCCGCCTGTTCCAATGTCTAACAACCCTTTCAGTAAAGAAGTCCTTCCTAACATCTAACCTAAAACTCCCCTGGCGCAACTTAAGCCCATTCCCCCTCGTCCTGTCACCAGTCTCGTGGGAGAACAGGCCAACCCCCACCTCACTATAGCCTCCTTTAAGGTACCTGTAAAGAGCAATAAGGTCGCCCCAAGCCTCTTTTTCTCCAGGCTGAACAAGCTCAGCTCCTTCAGCTGCTCCTCGTAGGACTTATTCTCCAGGCCCCTCACCAGCTTCGTCACCCTTCTCTGGACCCGCTCAAGAACTTCGATGTCCTTCTTGTAGCGAGGGGCCCAAAACTGAACACAGTACTCGAGGTGCGGCCTCACCAGAGCCGAGTACAGGGGGACGATCACCTCCCTAGCCCTGCTGGTCACAGTGTTTCTGATACAAGCCAGGATGCCATTGGCCTTCTTGGCCACCTGAGCACACTGCTGGCTCATATTCAGCTGACTGTCCACAATCACTCCCAGGTCCTTCTCTGCCTGGCAGCTCTCCAACCACTCATCTCCCAGCCTGTAGCTCTGCTTGGGGTTATTGCGCCCCAGGTGCAGGACCCGTCACTTGGCCTTGTTGGGTCTGCCCTCTGGCCCTTCTTGTAGATGGGCATCACGTTTGCCAGCCGCCAGTCAACCGGGACCTCCCCTGATAGCCAGGACTGCTGATAAATGATGGATAGGGGCTTGGCCAGCTCCTCTGCCAGTTCTCTCAGTATCCCTTGGGTGGATCCCATCCGGCCCCATCGACTTGTGTACATCCAAGTGCCGTAGCAGGTCACCAAACAGTTCTTCGTGGATAGTGAGGGCCACATCCTGCTCCCCATCCCCTTCCACCAGCTCGGGGTACTGGATATCCAGAGAACAACCGGTATTGCCGCTAAAGACTGAGGCGAAGAAGGCATTAAGCACCTCCGCCTTTTCCTCATCTCTTGTAACTAAGTTTCCCCCCGCATCCAGTAAAGGATGGAGATTCTCCTTAGTCCTCCTTTTTGTGTTGATGTATTTATAAAAGCGTTTTTTGTTATCTTTAACGGCAGTAGCCAGATTGAGTTCCAGATGAGCTTTGGCCTTCCTAATTTTGTCCCTGCACAGTCTCGCTACATCCTTATAGTCCTCCCTAGTGGCCTGCCCACTTTTCCAAAGATTATAAACCCTCTTTTTTCTCCTAAGCTCAAGCCACAGTTCTCTGTTGAGCCAGTGTCCTGGTTTCAGTTAGAACAGAATTAATTTTCTTCCTAGTAACTGGTCTTCTTCCCCTCTGGCTCGTCTTTGGGCACATGGGGACAGACCGCTCCTGCGCCATTAAGATTTGCCTCTTGAAGAGTGCCCAGCCTTCCTGGACCCCTCTGCCCTTCAGAACCGCCTCCCAAGAAGCATAAGGTTATTTTATTTAATAATAAGTATTAACTACAGGGGGTTGCTTTTTCTCTTTGGAAGATTCTATAATAAAGCTAATTCAATTAAATCTTCTTGAACAGAGCGTTGTAATGACTGTTTACAAACTGAAATCCATGTTAGAATTTGATCATTTCCTTCATTTTTGTATTATTCAAGTTACAGGATGGAGGGTTTTTATTGTTGTTATTATTGTTTGTTTGTTTTTTAACACAGGAGTATTACCGAGGAAGAATTAAAAAATAAAAATATTAAGGGTATTTCTTCCTAAAGCATGTAGAGTAAGGAATGATCTTTCCTTAATGCTGGAAAGAGCATTAATAGAGCATTAAGGAAAAGATTGAGCCATTATGGAACCTGCAGTGTCACAATACCACCAGAGAACAGAGTATCAGGGGGAAGATATGTCCTTCTCTGTAGTTCAGGCCCTCTAATTATCAGTCAGCCAAGCTATGGAGTTGGATTGGTCCTTCTGGGGAGCATTTCATCCCCTTGCAATCCAGGCTGTACCTGTACCTGTACCTGCTAGGTACAGGGTCCCCGGTGTTGTATCCCACAGATGGCCTGGACTGGCAGTTGCAATTATTTACAGGGGTAATGAGGAGTGTCTGAACACAGAGGCTTTCCATCTGTCACTGAAGAAGCTGTGAGAAGTTCACATGGTTGTAGAGGTTCATGGGAATCATAAACCTCTTCTCAGGTGGGAGAACAGTGTATATTCTACTGACAACAAATTGCCAAGGAGCATAACTGAAACTTTACATGAGATGGAAGTGGGAAAATAAAATATACTGCAACATGAGGATGGATGTAGTGCAGCCACAGTGGATTCTTTATGGCATTTGATATTGCTCAACACATTCCCCAACACATCATGTTTTGAAGCTCATAATATACTTAGGAAGCCATGATTTACACTTTATTTTAAGCATATATATTATATATGTTATTAATTATTTGTGCCTTGTCTTTAGAAAAAGGTTAGACATTTTAAAGATTAATTATGCTAAGAAATGGTATGCTGTGATAGTACAGGGATTTCTTCATGCAGTGGATTTCATTACTTTAAGTATTTGTTCCGTCTAATTCTTGTAAAATTCAAGGTGAAAGTGACAAAATAGAGTCCAACTTCTGATATGCCTCTGAACATATACCAAATCCTTAGCAATTGTTACCTAAACAGTTTCTTAACTGCATCAGGCACCATTGTTTCTCAATGCTATCCATTGAGACTGCATTGAGAAACAAAAGGAGGACGGAGTTCTTCCTCCCTGATTCTCATACCAGAAAACCATCATATACTGAGTGATATTACACACTTGAGGGTATGCAAAGGCAGGCAGGACCTTTTCCAAGAAAGTCGTGGCACTGGCAGGACTAAGGCCTACACCTAAGGCCTTAATGATTTGGCAGTGCTTCTTGAGGTGATGCCTTCACACAGCTGCTGTGGGCTTTTGCTTATTTCACTTATTTCACTTTTCCTTATTTCACTTACAATTCATTTTGCCAGAGTACCAATCTGTCAAATGTCCACTACCTTTCCTTGCAGACTACATCTTCAGCATGCAGACTTTGAAAGAAGGCCCTGAAAGTTGAGTAAACTGGAATTAATTTTATCATAAGTGTTGTATTTGCTGGAATTGTTTATCTGCAATGATATGACTGAAGAGCTTTACAGTCTATTTTTTCTTCAGATTATGTGTTTCAAATTCATGTTGTGGAAACCCAAATCAGCTGTTATAAATATAAAACCAAAGTAAAGAAAAAAAATGATTGTTCTTTAAGAAATAATTTATACATTACTCCCCTAATACAGGATTTCACAAGCCGTAATAAAACAAAACAAAACAAACAAAACAGAACAAAAAAAACTAAGAGACTGATCACTTGTGTTGGTTCTTATGCAAAATAAAATAATGTGTAGACAGAGATTTACAACAAATTAATATAAAATAAACCTGTCCTAACTGATTCAGCAAGTTTTACTTTAAAGTTTTTCACCTTAAAACTAAACTAGAAACATGCATGTATAGACATATACCCACACAAAGGTATTATCATCAACAATAATAAAAACAAGATTATCTGAGACCTAAAAATTGTTGAAGGCAAAATAGCTCAAATGATTCTTAATGCCTTTCAGGCACATCTGAATCAAATAAGGTAATTATTCTTTAAAATGCTTACACAAAGTCTGATTTGCATGCTAGTAATTGCTATGCCTTGTGGCATCTAGCAATTGACACAGCAATGATTTTAATTATTGTAATTTCATCAGTATAAATACTTCAAAGTTATGCAAATAGTACCTCATAATCCACATAGACAGTTCAGAGTATTTGATTTACTAGTCTTGTAAGTCTCTTTGTCTATGCAGTTTACTCTCAGATGTGACTGTGCATTGCAATTGAAGCCTTTCACTCACATCAAAGCTCTAAATCATAACAAGATGAGCTAATTTTACAAAGACTGACACTTCAAACATTAACTTGCAAATACAATTATAAGATGAAATATATGAAGGACTTTAGTAGGATATCATCTGGCATGGATACCTGCAGCTCATCATATCTAATGTTTTCTATGGCAATGGTAAGCAATGATACTGCAAGGCCAAATGTCTTGGTATGAACAATTACAAACAGCCATTCTTGCTTCTGAACAGCTCTGTAAAAATACTTCATCCTGTTTTAAAGTTGCATATTTTAAGTATTTTTTAAATATTTTTGTCTGTTTGTTTATTTGATGTTTGTTTGTTTGTTTGTTTTTAATAGTGTAGGGAAAGCACTGCTCTCATGACTGTTTCTGCTAGGGGAAAAATGAAGAAATAATATTACAGATGACATTTTATTTCAATAATAATGCAAATTTACATCTGAGTGAATGCGTCTAATAATATTTGTACAAATTAAGAGCAGGTTGTAGTGGGGTGGGTTGAAGTAGGAAAAGGTTCTATTACCATTTTGTTGCCTTTTATTTACAGAAAAACCCCAAACCCAGATTTAAGACCAGATGTTCAGATGCTGTAAATCACAGCATTTAATGAAACTTAGACAAACACTTTTCCCTTAGATAGCAAGCTCTTCTGCATCAAATTCAGAACCAAAATAATATGTATCCATAACATCAAATGTAAAAAAACATTGTTGACTAGCAATATTTTCTGAGCTACTAACGCTTGTTTTACAGAACTTCAGAATAAATCTAGTTATTCCCATCCAATGCAATCTCCACATGTACTGAGTGAAAACAGAAAAAGATCTGTAGTCTTTTTTTTTTTTTTTTTTTTTTTTAAATAATATTTCCTTCTTTTTGGGGCGTGGTGGTGGTGGTGGTGGTGGTGGTAAGTTTACAGCATACCTTGAAGAGTGCAAATATTCAAAATCAAAACGTGATCACCTACAGAGAAAATATTTTAGAGGGGCTCAGAATGCTCAGGATTTGGACAGATTTTGATGCCCATGTAGAGACAATGTGGTAATGGCAGGAGACAGGGAGCCCAGTGTATTTTTAAAATCCACTAGAGGGATATTGGAGTTAGAAAGGTGAAAAGTTTCATAAGAGATAACTCGAAGAGCATCATGACAACTTGCTTTCTGTTTTTTTTTGTTTGTTTGTTTGTTTGTTTGTTTGTTTTTGTGGTTGCCATTTAATTCCTTTGTTTCTTACTGATTGCATAACAGTTACCATCTAATCTTGTAAAAGGGGTAGAGAGAGATAAAAAGGAACAGCCTTTGCATAAGTATACTTCATTTGGAAAAACAGAAGTCTAAACCAAAACACGATATGGGACTATAAAATCATGAACAGTTTGGAGAAAGTGTACAGGGAGAAATTAATTCTCACACTAAAAGAGCGAGAAGACGGTTGATGAAAACTAGGAGAAATTAGATTTAAAGCAAAAAAAAATGAAATATTTTTAATGTAATGTGTCATTAAGAAGTAGAAATCACTGACACAATGTTGTGAATGCAGAAGTAATAAATGGGCTCAAAAGGTACTATTTCATGGAAAAAGGGCCTGTCCAGAAATATAAACACCATGACTGTGATGCAAAGACTGACCCAGGAGGTCCCTCAGGGACTGACTGCTGGATGCCGGAAAAATATCCCCCTATACTTGCCATTTCTTTCTACTTGTGAGGTATTTGCTACCAGCCACTGTTACAGACAGGAAACTAGCACAGAGCAACTCTTCTGAGTCTTCTAAGAAAGTCAGTGATTGTAATATTTTGCAAAATTGCAAGCATATAATATTATAAACTGTAAAAATTAGCATGACAACATTCATGCATGAATGTCTTGGAAGAGTATATACCACAGACTGTTTGCAGAACAAGTCTACCTGTTTACACATTCATCTTGGGTTCTCAGATATTGCTCCAGCTGAATCAAGAGAAAGTTGACATAAGGAAAAAACAAAACAAAACAAAACAAAACACAAGATGTACACATCAAGCATTTCAGGTAAAAGATGACTTGCAAATCCACCTTATGTAAGGGAAGGAAGGAATCACTTGAAAGAAAACACAGAAAATCAGACAGCAGCATGAACAGCTAAGTAAATTCCACACACAAACAATGAAACACTGAATGGTAACACTGTTGTATCACACTATGAAAGAGCACAGTGATGGAAGTGACATTCTAGTGCAATCACATGTAAGAAACTTAAAATATTAGAAACCAGAATTAGTTTTACCTGTGCTCCCAGATGTAAACATTGGCTGGCACTGATTCACATATACCCACTTCTTTATTACATTTTTTTCAGATGATGAGGAAATAAAAATGTTTTAATAAATTAAAATAAATTTAAATTTATTTTTCCACTTTAATTTAGTTTTCCACTAAAATAAATAAATTTTAGTGGAAAACAGTAGCTTCCACATGGAAGTAAAACATTTGGTAATTGTATACACATCATTCAATATCTGTTCCTCTCCTAACTATGAAAACAAACAAAAAAAAATCAGAATCTATTTTGCAATTGGATCTTTATTTATACACTTAGCTCCCCCCATCTCTACCCCCCATCCCACTACTACCTTCTTCCCTTCTTCCAGCACTGTTTAAATCAAGGGTGGTTATAAATTCACAGCACTTAATTTTTGGTGCCAAGGCAAAAAATAATTAGTTAAAGAATGCACACCGCAGTAAGCACAAAAATATTTGATAACTTACCTGAAATCCAATAAAGATATCAAAAAATTTGTAGGCAAGATGATTCAACTAACATTTCATCTTTGTGGGCAGTCAAATGGCTAATGCAACATATACTGAAAAATTGCTAAGGAAAAATTTTACTGTTACTGTCTATGCTGCACCAAAGATCAGTAGTTATTTAGTAGTCGTTTCATTTCTATAAATCCTAGACTGTCACTTTTCCAGTCCTTATAAGTTTTGTTTAGAAAATAAAACAAAACATTGTTACTGCAAGAGTACTACTTAACAGTTAATACACACAAAATATAATTGTCAGGCCACTCAAAATAAAGGATGTAATAATAAGCACCTAGGGGGTGCTTTTGGGAGGGGAAGATATATGAGTTGCTAAGATGTATTGAAAAACAACAACAACAACAACGAATAGAATCCAAGTTTAATTTTTAACCTCCTGACTCTTCTTTCTGTTAATTAACACTGGGATCTCATCCAAAAGTATTTGCACAACATTAATTTTCTAATAAATTAAATAATCTCAACTATTGCTGGGAACAAGGCATCCTTATAGTCTGAGAAGTATGTGTTCCAGAAATACGTTTCTTGTAACCATTAAAAGTGACTTGGATCATGATTAAAAATCATGTAACACTAAATTCAAATTAAACACATTGGTAATCAGATTCACATGTGTTTAGAGCAACACGACAAACCAGCATGCACACAAATATTTATATGATGAAACCAAAGTAAACAAGCAACAACAGAAAGAGAACAGGATGGAAATTGAAACATTACAGTTATTATGTTATGCCAAACAGTATATTGGCACTTCTCATAATAGTAAGTTAGTGTTAACTATTGTTAAGCTACATCATTTTATGAAAACTTAAAAGAATCTGTCCCTTTTGCAATGTCTCTACAAAACCCAGTAAGCATGTTAGTTTTTGCTCAAATCCACTTTGTTCTATTATAAAAAAGCAATCAGATTCTGTAAATGCCAACATCAAGATTGTTTTAAGCTTTAAGATTCACTTATTTAAAGTGGGGAATAGCTTATGAACCTTCCCCAACAGATGTCAGGAGGTCCATGTACAGCTCTACATCAGCAGTTTGCACTCTAGAATACACCATGAATTATATAGAATAAAAAGCATAATTTTCCTATTAAAAGCCTACTCACTGAAGAAAAATATATCATTGAACAGATCAATATTTATGAAAGAAAACCATGTGCAATGTTCTCATTTAAAGGTGAGAAAGTAAATCAAGTATTCCATCAGGTTTCAGGTTGGATATTAGGAAAAACTTCTTAACTTCTTTACCAAAAGGGTTGTTAGGCATTGGAATGGGCTGCCAAGGGAAGTGGTTGAGTCACCATCCCTGACCTAACGCTAACAGTCCCCACTAAACCATATCCCTAAGCTCTAAACATCTTTTAAAGACTTCCAGGGATGGTGACTTTAAAAAATGTTTAGATGTAGAGTTTAGTGATATGGTTTAGTGGAGGACTAGGTGATTTTGGAGGTCTCTTCCAACCTAGACAATTCTGTGATTCCGTGATCAGGTATTTTTCTTTTTTCCCCTCACTACTCTGTGCACACCAAAATAAAATCAATACCTGACAAAAAAAAAAAAAAAAAAAAAAAAAAAAAAAATCCCTTCTCACACATGCCCAAAAACCTTGAAATGAAAGAAAATTCTAGTATGTGTTACCTGTAAGACCCAAATTCCTATGGATTCTTCATCTAGATGGACATGGCACATCCATAAAAGTAAAATTCAAAACTGATTACTGCTTCCTCAAACAGCAATCCACAGATAAGGATGCTTTTCAGATTCAGTTCTGAGCTCTGTTTGAGTCTAGTCTCAGAGTTTGTTATGTTACCATCATTGATGTTATTTTCTAGTTTATTTGAGAAATAAGCAACACTATGATCAGTGAAGCTCACTATGTCCCTTTTAATACAATTTTCTCAAGTTCAAGCAGACCTACTAGCAGTTATGTCTAAAACCTTCAGAATAAACAAACTAAAATTAAGAGACAGTAAAAGAAGGAGCATTCTTCCCATTAGACCCTCACTGTGACTTTGTCTTGTAATGGAAAGAAATTAAAACTATAATATATATATAAATATATATTTAAATGCATTTCTCAATTTACAGCATTTGTGGTCAGAAGCAAATCCTCACACAAAACTCTGATTACTGTGTGAAGTGATATAGGTGCAGTAGAAACTGAAGAGCCATGATTATATTGTTCATGTATTTCATGTCATAAACATATGAAACATTTAAAGTATAGTATTAAATATGTAACAACATTTCCTAGCACAGAAAGAACAAAGGTGTGGGAGAGCAGTTTTTTAAAAACCTTTTAAATAATGCTGGTAAGAAATGTCCCAACATGATAAAAACCCTGTCTTCGAATAAATTTCCCTTCATATTATTCTCTTTGTTGTAGATGCAGACTGTGCTTAAAAAAGGGAACTACTGGTTCCTAAAAAAAAAAAAAAAAAAAAAAAAAAAAAAAAAAAAAACACAAACATTTTTGACTATTTAATCCGCTGAATAATTATTTTAAACCATTTGTCAGAAAAGATGTCTACAGCTTAAAGGTTAAACAGTAGATGATGACTATGAACAACACTTTTAAATAACTGTAATATCAGTAAGAGATGTATAGAATTTAAAAATCTTGAAATATATTTTTGTAATTAATCACCATCTTGTCACATTCCTTCCTGCTGTTTTCCATAGCATTCCCCAGAATGTAGTTTATGATTATGAATTACATGACTTTCTTGTAACAAGTTCTGAATAACAGTAAAACAAAGTGCCCAACATCTGAAGTTCATGGAATACATTTGGGAAAAAAAAAGAAAAGGAAAAAAAAGGAAGAAAAAAAAAAAAGTTTGGAGATTGCTGAATATAACCTATTCATGTTTTTTTCATGTTTTTAAAAGTGTTCTTCTCACTGTTAGACACTGCTATCCTGGCAGATAGGAACTTCATTTTCCTACAGAAACAGAGACCCTTTAAGTGGACATGTCATCAAGACATCAGAGAATGGAGCTAAAAGAGTAGATAATATGTCAGACTTGGATCTGCCAGCAAGCCATCTCCTGTAAACCTTGCAGTATAAAAGTGTCAGTCTACTCTGTTTTCACTTCAAGATGTAAACTATAGTGTTCAGAACTTCAGCAGGTTCAAGGTCCTTGAACGCTGAAGGAACAACTAGCTTGGTTTCCACCACACTTCTGTTTGTGTAGTCACAACACCTGCCACTTTAGACAATTCAGAGGGTAGTCTCCTAAGGGCCAGTCTGATATAGTCTTAAGGGCAAGGGGGAAAGTCCTATGATCTTCTCCCAGAAAAGCTTTCATTGAAAGGCTGGGAATAACACTGAAGAGCTAAGCACGTTATTCGTTTCTCAGTATGTCTAGTACAGACAAAACAGCACAACTTTCTGATTTCTCTTTGAATTTCAGGCACTGTGGAAAAAGGTAGATTTTTCATGTCCAGCTTAGATAGCAAAGTTCATTCAGGCTGCAGTGACTCCTGGAAGTCATAATACGTCTTGCAGGCTTCTTACCTCTGGGTCTACCTGGAATCAGGAGGACTCAGGTAAACAATGTGGGGCACAAGGTTCAGTCATGGCACACCTCAGCAGGATACTAAACCCCATAGGAAGCACTTGCCTTTTTTAATCTTCTTTGAGCCCAAGCTGAGCTTTCCCAGTCTTGTAAGAAATTTCTCTGCCTTGTGAGAATGCGGCCTGAAACTACTGTGCTGAAACAAATATATTACATTTTGCTCTGGGAGAAATAGAGGAGGGAGAAGAGAAGGAGAGAGAGAGCAGTGACCCAAGTTAGTCCTATTTCAGTCTTTGTATTCATGAAAATTCTTATATAATTGTTTTATATCTTGTATGGTATTACCAGCTCCTCTGACACTGCATGCTGAATTCCGTTGACAGGGAAATATTGCACCTACTCACATGGAAGGAAACTGCCCACAAAAAATTATTTATTTGTATATATAAGTTAAATGTCAGAAAAGGAACAAAAGCAATTTAGAAATTGGTAAAAAAATTCCTCGTTGTATTGAGAAATATACGGATAAGAGGATATTTATTTTTAATAGCCATATTTGTACCAATAAGAAAACAATGCTAAGAACTCATGCAGTGTGAGTTCAACTGTGCTGAATTTTTTCAGTTGCTTTCTTGGATGGAGAAACTTAATCACTATTACAGAAATCTCCCTTCACCAATACCTCCTGTGCTGAGCAGGCAGGATTTAGAATCAGTGTGTCTTCTTCCTGGTAGGTAAGGAGTGAGTAGAAGATGCAGGCTGTAGCACTGCTTTACCAAGCACCCCACGGGTTACATCAGAGAATCCATCCTGCAATGCTGAATTAATACAATTAGAAAGGCTCACATACTCACTTTAGGGACCTCTACACAGCAGACCTCTGCATCCTCTGCTCCAAGCCCTGAGCCTGCTGCAGTGGTGCACACATTTGTTCCCACCAGAACTTGCTTTACCCTTCACTAAACATGGTTGCTAAATACAGTCTTTCAGCTAGTGGGAAATGGGTCCTTTGAAGGCTGTCATTCCCTTTTGGT
This sequence comes from Anas acuta, assembly GCF_963932015.1. NCBI lineage: Eukaryota > Metazoa > Chordata > Aves > Anseriformes > Anatidae > Anas > Anas acuta. Next base: position 126,577,867 of record NC_088980.1, on the reverse strand, counting down.
AACCTTCTGAAACAAAACAAAGAGGTGATCTGACTTTCTGCTCTCCAGAGTTCACTTGGGATCAATTCCAACAACTCTCATAATGTTGAGATTAGGCAGCTTTTCCTCCTCCTTGTTAACAAGGCAATGACAAAGAGTGAGAGAAGTCAATTTTCTTTTCAAACAAAACTAAGAAACCAATCTCTAGTAACCAGAAAAGTTACAAATAAGTAAGCAGGCATTCCAAATGGAGAAAGCCTTCAGGACTAGTGGTACTGGCTTCCAGGACATAGGTAGATCATCTTTAGAAAGCATAAATTTGGATTCCATAAGACATTAAAGAGCAGACTTAAATCCCAAGAGAAAGTTTTTTAAGGTTAAACTTGAAAGCTGCCCTTCTGAAACAGCCAGCTGCCAGCCTGACCGCTGACACCATCTTTTCCCCGGACAGGGGCCTAAGCAATCAGGGAGCTGACATCTAATATACTTTCCTCACGCAGAGCAGCCAGCAGGATCTGGCACCTCCCATTACAGGCTACTGAAGTTGACTCTGAGCTGAGTGAAAAGACAAAAGCAGACCTCAGAAACCAATCTGGAAATAACAAGGTCAAAATGACCTGTTCTGAAGCAAAGTCCTTTAAAACATTAGCTTTTAGGAAGGCATTTACCCAAGCAGTGTCGGACCTTCCCATCAGTGATAAATCTCACCTTCCTATGACTGTAGGAAAACATTCTTCATACTGCTCATTTTGGTATGAGCACCAATGAGTTTCCTCCCAGTCAGCTGATTTATGAGGTGACTAACATCTCTCCCTCTCAACTAGAGTAGGGCTGCCAACCCCTGCTATCCATTTATATTGGCTAGAAAGCCATCAGGGGAATGCATGGATATGAAGTGGTACTTTCTTATTTTTAATTACTGAAGTGATTACAGCAAACAAAATATGGACCACTCTCCAGCACTTTTCACTGTGTGCACAGAATTTGCACTGGACAGATCCTTTCCATGTTAATCTAACTGCTAAGCCACAATAAATAAATACATAAATAAGTAAATAATCAAATATCTTGTTTTGTGAAATTCCCAAGAATGTATTTCACAGCTGTTTACACAACTCATTAGGTGAATAAAAGTACCTGTCTTATTTAAAATCATTTCAGTCTCAAAATCCTTAAAAATACTCCTACTTGCATTTTCATGACACTCTTTCATGAAGGATGACAACACTGAGGAACATGGATTCCTATAGAGCTAGATATGTAATATTTTAAGCAACATTATAATTAGGGGACTTAATGAAGCCTGCTTTCTTACTCTTAGTATTTTGCTCCCCAGCATTACCCAACACTTCTAATGACCGCATCCCAAATTCTGCCTACTACTTTATCCCCTACAGGCATGAGACAACAGTTTTGTAGGACATCAAAAGTAGTGTCTATTATCTTGTCCATTTCCTGGTGCTACCATGCAGAAGATAAGAGATGCTTATCTGGCCTTCACCTTCAAAGGAAACTCCAAATAGTTTATCCACCTCTGCTTTTACTGGGTTAAACTGAGGTGTGTAGGGGAGTAATTCACTCACTGTGTAAGCCTAATTTCCACACAAAACAATGTCAAAAATGTTGAAAAAAAATATTAAAAATAGGTTGAAGGAAACAACAAGCTGTCTTTTACCTTTACTTTTTACCTACTGTGAAGATTGCAGTCCAAATATCCCATCAAGTGTACTGAAAGTTAAGGAAAGAATAAACTGTCTTACATTCAAAAAGAAAAGAAAAAAAGAAAACAACAACAACAACAACAAACTAACAAACAAAAAACAGACAAAATCAAAAACACAAAGATCTGTTCTGTGAGATTTAGTTAATTTAACAGGGTGGAGAAAATTACCACTTTTTCTCCAGTGATAATCAAAAATTACATACTGTAGTAACTAGAAGAAACCAACCTTTTTTCACTCTGCAGATAAAGGCAATAAGAATATTTATACATACTCTCTAACTACTTAAAACAAACAAATAAACAAAACCATCACCTTTGTCTTTATTGAACACTTTTTTTTTTTTTTTCCTAACATTCTTAAAGACTTAGTACTTACTACTACTACTTATTATTCATTGCTCAAATACTTATGGGTTCTGTAAGATCAGATACATTCTATCCCTTAAGACAATGATAACATTCATTTTTCTTAATTTCTTATTTTTGGTTTATCTTAAATATCAATAGCATGTAAAAGTTTGCAATGAATATATGTGTTGGTCTTTCCTAGATAATGAACACAGAATCACAGAATTTCTAGGTTGGAAGAGACCTCAAGATCATCGAGTCCAACCTCTGACCTAACACAAACAGTCCCCACTAAACCATATCCCTAAGCTCTACATCTAAACATCTTTTGAGGACTTCCAGGGATGGTGACTCCACCACTTCCCTGGGCCGCCTGTTCCAATGTCTAACAACCCTTTCAGTAAAGAAGTTCTTCCTAACATCTAACCTAAAACTCCCCTGGCGCAACTTAAGCCCATTCCCCTCGTCCTGTCACCAGTCTCGTGGGAGAACAGGCCAACCCCCACCTCGCTACAGCCTCCTTTAAGGTACCTGTAAAGAGCAATAACGTCGCCCCGAGCCTCCTTTTCTCCAGGCTGAACAAGCTCAGCTCTCTCAGCCGCTCCTCGTAGGACTTATTCTCCAGGCCCCTCACCAGCTTCATCACCCTTCTCTGGACCCGCTCAAGCACCTCGATGTCCTTCTTTTAGCGAGGGGCCCAAAACTGAACACAGTACTCGAGGAGTGGCCTCACCAGAGCTGAGTACAGGGGGACAATCACCTCCTTAGCCCTTCTGGTCACACTGTTTCTTATGCAAGCGAGGATGCTGTTGGCCTTCTTGGCCACCTGAGCACACTGCTGGCTCATATTCAGCCGACAACAGTAGCAAAAAAAATTGATTTTTTTAGTCCTCAAAAGTAAAAAAGTCCTGGTTTGGTCCAAGCCTCTTATTTCTTTAAGTACATACCAAAATCTTTTAAAATAAAATACATTATTAATAATATTAATGTCAATGAAAAATTGCATTGATTAAGTAATATTTGTTTATGAAACATTTCAGAAACATTTTCTGAGTCCCCATTGTGTTTCCATCTGTTTCCAGTTCCAGAAGGTCTTTTCAAAGATGATTTAATCAAAAAATTTTCTAATTAAAACAATAATAATAAAAAGCATATACATTTTCATTGAAAGTTATAAGAATAACATAATAATAATAATTATTATTATTATTATTAATAATAATAATAATAGCAGTAGTAGTAATAATAGTAATAGTAATAATAGTAAGGTTGTATTTAAATAAATATAATTAAAAATTATTAATAATTCAGAATATTAACACGTTACTATAGCTTTCAATATCCCTAGGTAAAATTTATATTAAAAAGTTGGACTAGATGATCTTAGAGGTCTTTTCCAACTTGAATGATTCTATGATCCTATGTTTATTGTAGAATTTTATCAACAAGTTACAAAGTGCACTGAAGTGCCTATAATACTTATCAGCTAACAAGATTTTCAGAAGATACAGACCTTGTCTAGTTTTTGCCAAAAGTTTATTGTAACTCAAACTATGGACTTTAAACTAAATTAATATATTTCTTTCACTATGTTTAGATAATTAAAAAAATTATTACAAGTGTAATTTAAATACACGTCCTTTCTTTAAAATTTACATTGATAAAGTACTGTAGCAATTAGTTTCTCAGGCAAAATCACAGAATCACAGAATCACAGAATTTTCTAGGTTGGAAGAGACCTCAAGATCATCGAGTCCAACCTCTGACCTAACACTAACAGTCCCCACTAAACCATATCCCTAAGCTCTACATCTAAACGTCTTTTGAAGACTTCCAGGGATGGTGACTCCACCACCTCCCTGGGCAGCCCGTTCCAATGCCTCACAACCCTTTCAGTAAACCCTTTCATTTCTTGATTTCCAAATCAAGATATGGAAAAACTTTGTGAGATTTTCTGTCTGATCAGGACATCAGAAACAGTGTTTTCTGAATAATCACAACTAGCTTATATTCCAAATACTGAGTAAAACTTTTTCAATAAAGAGTCTTTGGGAAGCTGTTTACGGTAAAATATCTTGGTAAATGTGTCTATGTTCTAATACATCATGTGCAGAAATAAATAAAAATTTTAATTTATTTGTTGAGATCAGCACTCAATCTCACTTAAGCATCCAAAGTCAAACACTGAAGGAAATATATACTCAAATCATAGGGTGTTTTTGTTGTTGTCGTTGTTGTTGTTGTTTTATTTTTATTTTTTACTGTTTAATACTCTTTCATTTTTACATTCTTTGTGGTTTTTTTTTTTTTTTTCTGTCTATATTTGTATATGTCAACAAACCACTGTCTATACATGCTAAGTAGTGTCACAGAAAACCTCTTAAGTGTTAGAAAAATAGAAATTCAGAAACTATGGGGCAATTATCAACATTTCTGAATCCTCTTGTTTTGTTATAAACTCCTCTTGTAATGGCCAATTGTATTTCTTTTTTTCTTTGTTCTTCATGATAATGCTCAGATAGCAACTGAATTAAATTTGCAACAGAAGGGAAATAAAATGATACCTCCAGCATGGCAAGATGTCTTTTTCTTTCCTCTCTTTAGGATGCTCTCTTTATACATAACAGTCCATCGTTGTTCCTGCTGAAGTGCTAAAGCAGTTGAATACTCTTGCTCAAGTCCCTAACAGTGAAGTAACTGTACTAGAAGGACCTGAGGAAAAAAAATGGAAAAACAAACAAACAAACCCACAAGCCTTAGACTAATTTTTGATTAAAAATAATAAATAAAACAAAACAAAATCCAAAATACACAAGCCAAAAACTTCAACACGTGCATGGGTTTCCTACTAGAAGAAAAAAAAATTATATATAGTATATATATATATATATATATATATGAATATTTGTACAAAAACTTTCTCATAAACCAATTTACACATCAGCCATGGTAAGCACATGTGCCAGCTGGGTGAAAAGATACATATACACTTTGAAAAAGGCAGGTCATATGGGCTATGTTGATTAAATAGATATTTATTTTTTTCTATAAATGTTGTTTCAGACCCTCCAAGCAGTTCTAAGATTTATCAATATAACAGAAGGATGGTGAAAGTGCAAGAAATAATTAGGTCACACTATCTAAATTCTAAATTCTTTGGTATGTATATGAAAATTAAAGAACTACATGTCCACATACATGAAATGGAGATTGTTTTCAGCAGCAAATTTATGAGATGTCTAAAGTTATTAGTGAGTTCTAAGGAACAGCCTTAGGCACTGATTATGTGCTATTCATTTCAGGCAGTAAGCACTGCCTGAAAATGGCCATCATCACCAAGATCAAAAGTCTACCTTGAGAAGTATCCTTACTTTGATGGTAGATAGCGGTAAATCCTTATGTAGAGTAAAAAGGGAGGGAGGAACAGAAGAATACAAAGTAATATTTCTCCCCAAACTGTCTTCCAGCTACTGCAATGTGAATTTCGGCAGTAGAGGTTTAGGTTTAGAGGTTTAGAGGCCTTGATGAATTACGCTTCTATTATTTTGGTAATCACTTTGAATCCTCTCATTCTGTTGATATCCACTGTATGTAGCAAGGAATTAATGCTACAATTATGCACATTGCACACATACACTCCAAACATGGCCAAAAATTTATTTTCTTCATGCAGTAATTTCTCTTATGAAAAGACATATCTTTTATGAAAAGACTACGGTAGTACAATAGAAGCACACACTATCAACATTTTAAACATTTGTAATATGTTTACCTGGAAAATGTCTTCTTGGAGACAATCTTCCCCAACCACCCTCAACAAAATGTGATAGAAACATGAGAGGTACTTTTGTATGCTTAAGGCTTTGTTTTTTGCATGTTTTTAATCAGTTTGATTAAAATGAACTACAGGTACAAACATCTTTTTCCTCATTATCACATTTAATACTTGGAAATACTGAGTTGGAAAATACAGGCCAGACACTTGTACAATAAGACATGATTTATAGTAACACAGAGAAAATTCTGCCTCTGAAAAATGTTAACACTGAAAACAATTTTTATATTAGTGTTTACAGATTTCAGTCTTTTCAATCCCTATAGATATTTATCTTCTTTATCCCAACAATTGTAACTTCAATAGCTATTTCATTTTCCAAAATTGCAAAAATATTGCTTCAATAGGAGCTATTGATATGGATATATTTGTAGCCAATATTAATGTGATTTTCTAAGATAAAAATCATTTGTTTTAATTTTCTATGGGTCATATAAAGGTTGAAGGGCACTATTCATGACAGCAAACACAGAACATGTACAAGATTATACTTTTTTTAATTCCAAACTTTCTTACATGGTAAGCAATATTTGTCATCTCATAATTTAAAATTCTCACAAAGGAACAATAACAAACACTATAAATAAAGTTTCTGAACAGCCAATTCAAATCAGCAGGCAACATCAGTTGCTAGGAATTATGCTGCTCTAGTTATCTTAGAAGTGAAAAGATTAACATTAAATGAATACAACATTATGTTAACAATGTAATATGTCCATTTTGATCTCCAAAAAAAACTGAAATATTGATTACAAGTAATTTCTAGCTGTTTGTTTTTAAGGTTATGATTGCACTATTCCAGGATTTCATCCTGTTGCACAGACATTTTAAAACCCTCAATGAATATATTTTTTCCCCTTGAGAAATAGTGTTTATTATCAATACAGTTCTTATATGCAACACTGCAGTAAATAAAAACATACATGATTTTTAATTTCAACAAGTTGCCACTGCAACTGTAGTTAGATATAAAATGAAAAAATAAGAATAAAAAAGCAGACTACGTAAGTTCTTTTCATTTCTAAAAGAAGCAAATGGTTGAATGAAATAGTCCATAGTAAAGATAAGGTAAGGAAATATGTACCTGAAATAAGCAAAGTTCATGAAAACAGTTAAGCAAAACAAATAGCACGATAGAGACTGAATTAAATTTTTAAATGCACACAATAGAATACCTGTATAACACAAGTGATTTCCTTCTTACAGTCATAAATTCAACATACAGAATGCATTGCAGAATGATGCACTTTATAGGATTTTTTTCTTCCCCTCTTAAAATATAGAACTATTATGATTCTCTTGTGTGGATGATAAATCCAGCTCAAAAATCTACCCACTGTGAGTTCTACCAAAACACAGTACTGAGAATGAGCTCTGAGAGAATGAGTTATGATATACCAGTGGTTTGTGCAGTATGTGTATTGAAGACAGCAAGGAGTGGAGGGGAAGGAAGGGCACACAAAAGGGAGAAAAAACAAATAGTATTTTAACAATAATTAAGATGGAAAACAACAAAATTAAAAGTAAAAATAATTAATTTAAAATATATTAAATCTAATCCAGAAAGAACATTTTATAGAATTTTAAATTAAATAAGTCAACATTGGAAATTGGTCTATAAATAATGGCAGATGCATGATATCAGAAGTCAGCTTTCAATATCAATATTATTAAAATATATATCTTGAACAGCTTTCTTCATAAGAAATAGAGCATTTGGGTTCAGAATAGCTGCTATGTGTCTCTAACTAAAGGATTTCAAGAGTATTCAATTTTACTCTGAAAGAAAAAAGAAAAAATAAATTAAAAAAAAAAAAAAAGGAAAGGAAAGAAAACAACAACCCAAACTAAAGAGAAGCAGGACAGATAATGGGTGGATACTCAATATTTCAAAATATTGGAGATGTTCAAAATTTTAAAGAGTATTTTAGCAAGAAAGACTAAAACTCTTCTAAAAACATGAACCACTTGAAGCACTCCAGTAATTTTCAATTGCTTTGCAATGTGCAAGCAAGGAACCTTGATCACTTTCATACTGAAGCACTTAGCTCTCTGATAATTTTACATCCTTATATGCCACATATTTCTAGAACCCCATCGTTTCCTAGCTGAAGTGGTTTTAAAAATATGTGAAGTGCTCCAATAATTTTAAATTATTCTGTGCAATGCAAGCTCAGAACCCTGATCACCTTCAAATTTAAGAGCTTATAAAAATTTGAAGTAGCCCAATATTTCTGAATGATTGGGTATTGTGATTTCACTTGTTTTATAAAATGCTGCCATTTGGAAGGAAGTCTGGTGACAAACTGAAATATAGCCGTTGGCTAGCAAATCTAGTCATGTAAAAATATATTTAAAATAATAATAATAATAAATCAGGGAACATGCTTATGCCCCCCACAAAAATCGACCCAGGCAACACAACGATAATAAGTAAATGATATCCTGAACCCCAGTAGAAAGAAAAGGATAAAAGATCTGTCCCAAAAATTCAGTAACAAACTGTACTAATTGTACATGCAAAAATTGCTGACAATATGCAGAAGATACAATAAATCAAACTCTGCATTCCTTTCAGGAGAGTTATTACTATTCATATGCCTAATAGTCTTTAAAGACATATTTTATGGATATTTGTAATTAATATTTCTATTTTGTTAATATGTAAGGAGCTGACAGACATTTCACTTTAATCTATGGAGTTTTTTTCTGTTTGTTTGTTTGTTTCAGGGTTATTTTTTATGAAATAAAATTGGACAGGAATATTTTCACTTCTACAGTAGATAATAATGAAAAATATGCTTTATTTACATCAGCAATAGTAATTTTCTGAAGAAATATGTATCCTTATCTCTTGAAGGTTTGTAGATGGTTCACTCTTCTGAAACTATGCACTCACCTTTTGGGGCAAAGATGATAGCTAGCAGGTCTATCCACCTGTATAAGGGACAGTGAGACTTCTGTATAGGTCACCTCATTTATGTTCATAACCTACACACAAAAAATGACCCCGTCACCCCACTACAGCTGAAAAAAAATATTTAGCAGTCTGCCAGCTTGCATTTCTATGATTCTCACATACACTCAGAAAAACACATTGCAAAAAAAAATTTTATATTCATAATTTTTTGTCCTCTATATTTTCCTTTACCTTCCTCCTTCTTGCACACATACAGTAGTATTTAAATTAGAGAGTTCATAGTGCCAGTGCTTTATTTTTTCATTAAGTTTCCAATTAATACTTAGTTGAGGTCTGCCAGTGGAAAGGAGATTGCTTTCACACCAAAGCAGTGTCTTGGGAAAAGATAGTCCATCTGCAGAAAACAACAGAAAGTACAGAAGTTGCTAGAGTTTCTTTATTTTTCCCACACAGTGCCTACTTCTGCAGTTCTTTTGGTTAATGCTATGGTTTTGCTGTTGTTCTCACTTCTGAGAAGCCTGAAATTCACTCAGCAGATTGAACCACTTGTCTGCTATGGTGCATGCATAATTTCTATTAAGATGATGAGTAGGAATGGATAAGCAACTAATAAGGTATATAACCCCTAAAAGACCTTTTTTTTTTTTTTTTTTTTTTTCTAAACAGAGTGTTTCTTATCAAAGAAACAAGGAAAGGAAAATCAAAGGAAAACACTGGCATCAGACAAAGGGCTTCCTAAGCTACTTCAGCAAAAAGACTAATTATCAAACTGAATGAACTATCAGGACTCAACAGAACTCTAGAGGCTGATGAAATGTCATCTCCCACAAATAGCATATGTCTCCTGTATATATATATATATATATATATGTATTTATTTATTTTTTATAGCAGTGGCATGTGAAGGAGAAATGCAAAAGTTCACACATACACTAATATAAATAAGTTAAAAATAGTAGCAAGTAATCGTTTTTCTAGATCGATATCTAAATATCCTGGACTGGCAAAGAATCTTTATAAAAGTTTCAGGATTTCATTCTGCAGTTAACAAAACTGGAACAAGAACACATCTTTTTCTTAAAACAACATTCAGTTATTTATTGTTCTTTCTTATTATTATGCAGCAGCAATCTTTGTTTTGTCTTTAGCTCAGGCTTCTTGGAGTAGTAGAAAATGAAACTTGATTCCAGGAATTCTTTACATAACTTTTCATCCAAAAAAAGTCTATCCCATCAGCAGTAGTTTGCAATTTATTCTAGAAGATTCACTCATGAAATATTTCCAATGTCCTTTTCCTGGTCCCAGCTTTTAAGGGTAGAACATCATGATTATTAAGAGATGTGTAGGAACATAGTTACTACTGGAATATAGTATACTAGATGTGTATTTTCAAAACTGGGAAAAGGTACAAAAAAAAAAAAGGATGTTATGTACTTCATTTTACCCATGAGGTTTTGCACATTTCTCTTTTCTCTTGCTTTGACTTGAAGTAAAAGTTAACTGACTCAACAGAAGTAGGTTGTAAAACACCCAGTTTAACTTAACAGAAGGAACAGTAATAGCAAATACAAATAATCTGAGCAGGGGCAGCTCTTTTAAATAGAGGTTTTAACAAATGTGTTTTAAAGAACTTTGAGTTGGAACATATTAGGTTTGACATGCCAGCAGGAAGACTCATTCTGCTCAAATAGGTCATGTTTCATTATTATTGCATAATGTAATATATCGATCATATATAATATAATATATAATCAGATGAATTTTGAAAACAAGATGTGAAATATGTGAAATTCAAACAAAGCAAAGTTTGAAAAAAGTCCTCAAAAGTATCTATGTGATAATACTTTAATTACATATTTTTATCTATTTTGAAAAGTGTGTATTTCTATATTACACTTATTTAGAAAGACCTGTTTAGAATGACTTTGCATAATTTAGCCACATTTTGAATTGCAGTTGATATATGCACGCACACTTGACAAGAGAAAACTCTCACAAAGTAAATATATTTTCCATGACAGGAAGATATAGGCAAGGAAAGACCTTATCTTTCTATTATTCCTACAATTCCTATATTAATTTTTGGGGGACTGGGCAGATTATATATATATATACATATTACTATTTTTTTCCACAAATCTTAAAAATATACTAGGGACTAACACTTTCTAGAGTCTAGGTGACCCTGCAAGCAAGGGGTTGGAAGAGACTGTTCATCCTCAACCATTCTGTGATTTGGTGAAAATGTATGGTTTTAATACATTTCAATACATCTCCAGACCTTTGAATGAGTTGAGTCTAATTTGAACCACACTGCAATCAGGTATTGCTGATATGTCACTTTCATTCTCACAGTAGCTTTTATAATCTTTATTATTCATAAATAGACTGATATAGAACAGATCACTATTCAGATATAAATATCTACGGCCTTTCATTTTGACTAGAAGTTATACTGGTTTGTAGTACACCTTGCAAAACTTTCTAAATTTATAAGAGGATACAGCTTTCACATGTAATTAATATTTCTTTTGTATTAGAATACAATTCTGTAATTTTGTATTATTTTTGTAATAGAAAGTATAAAGAAGTCTATACTTTTCTCAAATTCTTTCACTTCTGCAAGAAAAAACTCTCTCTTGAGGGAACCGCAGACAGGTAAAATGTACAAAACATCCAATTTCTTGGAGTTGTAGAGGTTTTGAACGTACTTAAGTGTTTTTCTATTATCCATGCTGAGACTGGTTTCATGCTAGAGCAGTTGCCGTGGCTCACTAGTACAGGTTATGTTCCTGTAATTGTCCTAACTGATGCTTTTACTCTATAGAAAATACAGGTTGAAAGACAAGATGGTCAAGAACCATCTAAATTCAGCCCTGATATTAAAAATATTAGCAAACGTTATATTAGTGTTATATTCCCAAAAGAATAAAGTCGATTTCAAATCATCATCATCATCATCATCATAATCCCAGTCTGTAAATAAGCTAAAATGTTTGGAAGCATTTTAGTCTGAATATTTTTAATACAAAAATACAAAGATATTAAAAAAAAAAAAAAAAACAAAAACAAAACAAGAACAATAATTTTCATTCACTTTTGAACTATGACAATAATTTCAATGCCAAAAGATAAAAAGACTGTATACTAAAATTATATTGGTTAATTCAAATTGTGCCTGAAGCATGGCACACGGTAATAATGATGATAATACCTATTCCAATAATACAAAATCAATATAATGCATTGAACTGCTATCCAAAGCAAATCTAGAATGTCATTTTGTTGATTGTTAATTAAAATGACACCTGTCAAATCAAATACAAACCAACTAATACCAAACAAACTTTATTTTATGTGGAAAATTAAAGCTATTAAATAAGTATTATATGTACATATATATAAAAGAAGAGTAGTAGTTTTGATGGTGTTAACAGAGAATCCCAACAATTTTTACATACTAGGCTTTGACATACTTAAAGAAAAATCGGACTATACATTATATAAATATAGCTTTTGCAAATGGTCTTTTAATTATTATTGATCAAAACCTTGGCATTCAAAGCCTAATTAAACTAAAAACTCTGCTATATCTCCAGTGTAGTGAGAAATCATTGCCTGAAATTAATTACCACTCCAATCACACCATTCTTAATTATGACCTGATCTTTGTAGTGCTTGATACACTATTTTATTGAGGCTCTTAAGAACAATTTGACAAAACTCTAACAAAATCTTAATTTCAAGGAGATATTTCTGTTTTATCATATATTATACATAATGAAAATGATAGTGTTCCATAAAGCATTAAGGCAATAATAAAAACAAACCAAAAACAAACAAACAAACAAACAAACAAACAAAAAACCACAACACTAGAGTTATGTCTTGATGTTTCTTTAATAATAATAATAATAATAATAATAATAATAATAATAATAATAATAATAATAATAATAATAGAAGAGTAAGAAAATAATCCAGAAATATTCCCTCTGAGCCTACATCATGTAGACTCTTCAAGTTTTGTTTTGTTTTGTTTTGTTTTGTTTTCAAGCTCATTTTGCAAGTCAAGTCTTTGATGTCTATTTCATTGACTGTCTAATAATATTAGAGACTGCAATTTCTTGAAATACTTGTTTTATAAGCACAATGGTCTGTGCTTATTAAGAAAATACTAACTGTGAAAATTAAGAGCTTTTCATACTGTGAATCAGCAAATTTCCTTTGGGGTGAGAGACTTAAATCTTGTTTAATTTACCGAAATGCCTGGTTATCTCAGTGATACTGAACTGAAAGGACAGGTAGAGCTGAAAAGTTTTCTTCATCACTCTGATGTCCTATATTTAGTGATATAAATGAATGGTCTGGTAATGAATATTTTGGGTTTGCAGGGTACAGCTAAATTCACAAGATGCTGTTCAAATATAGCAACGTGTTCCATATGACTTATGTAAAATAACTGAGTTAGATCAGGCTAAGGATCCTGTACAGTACGTTCACTCACATGCAGCACCATTTGTTTTGTTGTTTATTTTACTTCACATAGCAAAAGCTCAAGTTCAGTCACAATATGAAAGAAAGGAAAGTAAGTGGGCATAGCAATCTAATAATAAGAAAGAGAAATCATAAAACACCATATGGGGGAAAAAAAAAAGTAATAAATAAATGTTCAAGCCTACATTATGAGAGATCTGAAGATTTCTTCCAGTCTTAATTCAAATTATTTTCCCATGGTTTTGACAGTTTGTCTGCAAAAAGAAAGTCCACTAAAACACCCTTTGTAAAGGCCAAGGACCAGAGGAAAAGCAACAAACTGGTGGAAACAAACTGATACAATTTTTTTGGAATTTTACTTGGCAGAACGCAAATCATAGTCTATGAAAGCAATTTATTCTTGAGGCTATAGTTAATAGGGCTTGACAGAGTCAGTTAATCTGTTGGTCCAACTACATATTTGCCCTTAGGTACTACTTAAAACATAGATAAAATATATGTGGTACAAAACATTGAGTTATGCTCACAACTCATCTGCACTGAAGTACATTGAAGCAGTCTCTTCTCACACTCCGGACCCCCCTGTCCAGTCCACAGATGTTGCTGTAACAACATAAACTTGAACAATTCTACAGCAGACTTTAAGGACTGGAGTCATTCAAGCTCTATGACATTCAATTTAATCTTCTGTACAGGTGTTTCATATTTCTTATATACCCATTTTAAATGCTCAGTGAAGTAAGCAGTGTTTCCCTCGATAGAGAGGTATTTAGAAAAACAGCACATTGTAAATTCTCTTTCTAGTAGTCCAAGAAATAGTTGATGCAGTAAACTTCCAGATCTAAACTATAAATAACTTGTGGCAGATGTGCCTTTAATTGCTGAATACAAAAACTAGATTGCTTTAATTGAAAAAAAAAAATGAGCCCCATACTTACAAATATAACATCTACCTAAAATTCTTGTCTATTCAAAGTACTGTTGCTGAGTCTTTGAATGATTTTTGGCAGTTGTCATAGAAAACACAAATGCAAATTTAGTCTTCTTTTCAGATTTGGCAAAAAGACTGTCATCAGTCTGGTCAGAGACTGCCAAGAACCTTCAGCCTTCCTTTGCTCATATCGCTTGTCCCAGAAAGCTAGGGAAAGGCATTACACAATCTATTACACACCGGAAAAGACACACTTTTTATCTCACTATTGATCTCAAAAGTGATCATGAAATCCATCTGCCTTCACAGACAAGGATTACTCACAGTCCTTAAACAATAACTTGAACATATGTAGCATCTTCTCTGGAAGTCTATTTCTAACAAGTATGGACAATTTTAATTTAAATCTAATGGAAATGAAAGGAAAAAACAATACAGAGCTTTTATGATGCCTTTCTTAGGGTACTGTGAAGTTGCATTCCTGTCTATGTATAACACCAAGATGTTCTAAGTGGTTTATAAATATGTGCTGAGCTCTCGACCACAGAATAGTTAAAAATACTTGCAAATAGTTCTGATATGCAAATATGCACATATATACACATATATATATTTATGATATTCTTGTATTATCACATGTATTTTTTTCTCTTTCTTTTTAATTAAATGAGGAATAACGCCTCTGAGGTGCATTTAGAAAACAGATTTCATATATTTTAAAGTGGTGATAACCTACAGAATTCATTCTGACATCATTTTTAGAGTTTTCAACTGCTCAGATGAGATGGCAGTGGCCTTTCTACTACATATAGGGAGACTGTGAGAGCTAATGAATTCCAAATAGCATTATTCAAAAACAAAAGAAAAAAAAAAAAAGAAAAAAAAAAGAGAGAGAGAGAAGAAATGACTACTATTTAGAAATAACGTTGGATCTTTAAGCTTAAATCCATTTGCATGAGGTCATAAATATGACTTTCTGTGGAGGAGGGAGGTGGAGAATGAGATATGACAAAAATTTCTGTTATCTGAAGTCACTTGGCTGTCTAGAGTTGCTTGATCATTCTGACGTGCTTAATTCTAGTGTGCTTCAACTTTCTTATTTAAATATCTCTTCCCATCAATCATTAGGGCTTTCCTTCCTGGGTCATTGAGAGCATAATACTTCATTGTGTCAGCTGAAGGTGTGCTGACCTACTTTTCCTGGTTAATTTCAAGGGTAGGATCAGATGTTCCATTGCTTTTAGTAATTGATCTAACGATAGATCTTTACTAGAGCACCCATGACATGGTCTGAGGGGCATTCCAAGCATCAGTGACTTCAAGGTCATAATTGAAATGAAAAATTCTCCAATGAATTAGGTAACTTGACTGCTTAGTCTGTTCTTAAAAATGATTCTTTCAAAAACATATTGCTTTTGTTTGATAAAAATTGGGTTTTACTGCAGAAGATCATGTAAAAATTGCTATCTTTTGGTGTGTAATATTATATTTGATTTTAGGGGTGTCTAGCCGTCTTAAATTTATACTAATTACCTAAATAATTAGTGATAAGTGACAACTCAAAACAGATTGCAAGATAAAAAAACAGAAGAATCATTGATGACAGAAAAGAAAAAAAAAAAAATACTGTCGAAGGTGAAAAGAAATAGGTCCAGAAAATAATCTCTCAGGAACAGACTGCTAAACTTCTAAGGAGAAGAAACACTACTCAGTTTGTTCATGTTTTCTTCCTCTGGCACGCCACAAAATTTGATTTTACATTGCTCTTTCACTAAATGTTATGTCAATGCAGATACTTCCACAAGTGGAGGATATACACACTTGCCAGGATAGCCAAGATTTTTATTTTTATTTATTTTTATTTTTATTTTTATTTTTTTGGCAATGATCTTATAATTACCAAAATAAAAAGGGGAAGTATCGTCCCAAAAGACAACATTAATATGCTCAAGACTTTCATAAATATATAAATAACATATATATAAAATGCAAAGTGAAATGTAGCTTGATAGCTTCTGAAAATTATTACTCCTGAGCCGTTCATTTTCACCTATTTTCTATTATTCCAGACATTGAACATTTTATGCCCATAGAAAACAAAGAATTCAGTGTCTTTATATTTTTTAAATATATTTTATATTTTATAAAAAATAAAATATCATTCACACGGATAAGTATATTTAGATGTTCTTTTTCTTTATTAGTTTGCCTGCTTTAGTAAAATTTATTGTATTTTGACAACTAAAATTTGTTTTTGTAATTAATGTCTGTATAAACTTATGTAATATCTCAGTTATGCAAGTGCTGCCAAGTTATATAACAGTTATAGCAGTAATAATAACACTTAAAATCATTGTCTATAATATACATGAAATGACTTGTATCTTAACATAAGAAAATCAAAATATATGTTTATCAATACAGTTATAGTTTATTTAATGAATGACTGCTATTAAAGCCCATATTTGAGATTTTTTTTTTTTTTGCAAAAGTCTACAGTAAAGTTCAAAATAAAAGCGAATGTTTTCACAAATGTATTCATCATGTTTGTCTTTGAATATAATTAAATTGATTGTGAGGATTATTGGAATCCTAAAGAAGTGTAAGTTTCTATAAGTTTTGTTTATATAGTCTGTTAACAGAAACAAGGCTTAAGGCATATGTATCCAATCAAAACAGTTCAAGTTTCCTATAGTTAATATGATAATCCCCATAATCAGTTCAAAAACAATCCCATGGCTGAAATATAGTCACACAAAATTTGGTTGAATAACTGTAAAACAAACATCACATACATGTCATTAACAAAAGAACGTTAAATTTAGCACAGTGTTATTTCGTCTAGGCCTTTTGAAATGTATTATATTTAAACATATACAGCAACACAACATTTATTTATTTTACATACATGTATGCTTTGTGATATTTTTAAAGGTTACTCCCCAAAAGAAATTAAAAAACAGCTAAAATGAGAGTTATCTTTCACATTATTTAGGAATTGGCAAAACAATAAAAACACCACCCAGGAGACAGACACACATTAGTAGTCTTAGACCATTTGTAAAGATTTTCTGGGGACTGGCAAAGAGAAGGTAAAATCTGCTACATTGTACTGTTATATACTGTAACTGTGTGAGAGAAACAGAGAAAACAACAGAGGGATTGACAAGGACAGGAAAAACCCTGGAAATAATAGCCCTGAGAAGGAATAGTGAAGGAATGGTGGAGACTGACATACAGAAGAAAAAATAAAGAAATAAAATAAAATAAAATAAAATAAAATAAAATAAAATAAAATAAAATAAAATAAAATAAAATAAAATAAAATAAAATAAAATAAAATAAAATAAAATAAAATAATGTGATTCCTACTGTATATAAAGAAGCATTTTGTGTATCTGAAGAACTGGGTCTTTAAAGAATAAAGAGATTTCTCCAAAGAAAGATCTGTCTCCACTGCATTATATCATTACTGGAACAACCCTTTTCAGATTTACGTATACTGACCACCACAACCAGAGATATAAAGTAATTTTACCTCACTACTGAATTCCTAAGTTTCACTAGATGTTAGCAAGGGGACCCTACTATTGCTAAAACATTTATATTCAATTATTATTTTTTTTAAATATTCTCAGATCTTTCCAATAACACAAGATACCTTCAAATATGCTTCATTGACAGTACAGTTAATACCGTTAAAACCAATTTAGATGTCAAAAAAAAAAAAGTTTCATTTCTTGAAGATGAACTGTAGTTTCTTTATATTACCAATATGACCTAATGAAGCAGACAGCAGGTGGAGATCTGTGATGGGTGATGATAGAATTCAGATTCTCAGCCTGTCTGAAACTGTACTGTTAGACAGACAAAGGTTCCATCTGCTTTCCTATTGAAAAGGCATGACAAATTTACAGTTATTTTAACATTGTCACCACATCTCATGTCAGCAAATCACAGCAGCACATCTCTCTTATCATTCATGGGTATTACTGGACTCAGCACCTATTACCACCTATTTGCCAATGAGGACAGTTTTGAAGTCTGTATTAGTCATAACTACCCATTAGAAGTGTAACAAATATTTGCCTCAGTTCATGCTGAGAATGCAGAAGGCAATTTTCCACTAAATACTTATTGTGGAATACAATGAATACGTATAAAGACAATGAAATATTTAAGGAATGCTTCGAATCAGGAAAAAAAAAAAAAAAAAAGGAGAAAAGAGTACATTCTAGTAAATTAGGTGGGCTATAACTTAACCATGATGATTTTTATTAAAGTATCTACTGATGGTTTATCAGTGGGTATATATTTTTAAACATAGGCAGTGCCAAAGGCACTATCTTTACATTCTTTGTAGTTGATACAACCAGATATAGCGGACCTCATGTTAAAAATAAAATATTTTTCAGGAGAAACTGCTGCTAGCCAGATTTCAGTCTTCACATCCTCATTCAAGCTTTCTAGTCCAGCCATCGACTTGTATGGTTCTCACTGTTTATTTCAGTGTGTATCTTCTGAGTTTTCTTTAAAAATATATGAAGACATTACTGAGGACCTGATTCAATAAAAAGTATGTCCAGACCTCCATGCCCTGGAAGCTCAAACAATGTTGCAAAAGCTGCAGAAATGGGACATATTTTCTATTGAATTGGGTACTGAAAATGTTCATAAGATTTTTGTATTGATTTTTGTAACATCCAGCAGTGAAAGACACAGACAATATTAGCTTCATCTACTACAGGCCTATGGATTTCACTTTGTGCATACAACAGGGCATGGAATGGAAACAGAGAGCAACCAACTTAGAAACAGGCTGCAGGGTTATTTCTAATTCATCATAAAAGCAAATCTGCATCTTATTACAACATGACCATTTACTTGACAGATAACTTTAGGCATCAAATATTATGCAAGAATAAGTGTGGTTATAAATGCACTTTGCAATTTTTATATGCTTTCACTTAATGCTAGCATTATATTTTGATGTATGAAGCTTAATGAGAGAATACACCTTCAAATTACAAAAGAAAAAAAAATAAATAAAAACAAACAAATAAATAACGTATCTCAAGAAATTAAAACAATAACTTAAAAGCAACAACAAAAACTTGTTTACACAAAAATGAATCACTAGAAAGCCTTTTGCTCGAATCACTCGAGATTTTGCTCAAATTTCTCAGCTCCCAAAGAAGAATCATTCTACCTAAAAAGTTTGTTTTTTTGTGTATGTGTGCAAGATGGCCAAGAAAGACTACAATAGTCATTTCTTTCCCCCCATAAATGTAGTGGGTTTTCCAGGAGACTCAAAGGGCATAATGCCTAGCAGACTGTCATAGCTGATTCTCATGTAATACTTGAGCTCAGTGGTTGCATTATTTTTCAACTATCACTGTCCCAAATAAACTACTGCAAAGCTACATTGAGCTCAGTGATCTTCCAAGTCAACCAGCAAGCTGTAAATTCCCAGCCTACTGCACCTCTCTTTCCAGTTACAAAACTACAGCTGTACCTAAAAACTGACCTCACACACAAACCCATTTAAACTTTTCAGATTTTTGTCATGCAGCTTCAATGACATGCTGCTTCAATGATATGGAGCCTGGCTGCTGCCATAATAATTTGGATCAGTAAAATGGCTGAGGTACTCTGTTCTGTCCTAAAAGGCTTTACACAATGTAAAGGAATTGTCAAGGCATTGTAACAAGTGAACAAGGTTCTGAAAACTTTGAGAACTTGATCTGAGGTGAAAAGCTGTGATTTTCTGTATATGCTGTTAAAAGGCAATGATACAACACTGGAAGTGTATAACAGGTATATAACTTCCCATTAATTAAAAAAGTTGGTCTAAAATTCATGTTCTGGATCTTTAGACAATAGTAAAGCTTAAAAAAAAATAATAATAAAATAATTCCTTGGGTAGACTGAAATCCTATTTGCTTTTTCTGTAATGGATCCCAGAAGGATAAACATGCATTTCAATACTCATCCAACACAAGGAATTTCTATTTTACACTTTTATCTTTTATCTTCTCTTATATGGCATGAAATCCTTGCCATATAAGAGGAAATCCTTGCTGTATAAGAGGAAAACAAGAAAAGGCCTCAGATTTCAAGATTTGCGTAAGGGTGTGGTGGTTATCGCTAGGTAGGTATTTAAGTTACACCACATCCACGCTGCTTTCTCATTCCCCCTTCTCAACAGAACAGAGGGAGAAAATATGATGAAAAAAACCCTCATGGGTTGAGACAGAGACAGGGAGATCACTCACCAAAAACTATCAAGGGCTCAGAATTAGGGAGAATAATCACAGAATCACAGAATTTCTAGGTTGGAAGAGACCTCAAGATCATCGAGTCCAACCTCTGACCTAACACTAACAGTCCCCACTAAACCATATCCCTAAGCTCTACATCTAAACATCTTTTAAAGACCTCCAGGGATAGTGACTCCACCACTTCCCTGGGCCGCCTGTTCCAGTGCCTAACAACCCTTTCGGTAAAGAAGTTCTTCCTAACATCTAACCTAAAACTCCCCTGGAGCAACTTAAGCCCATTCCCCCTCGTTCTGTCACCAGTCTCGTGGGAGAACAGGCCAACCCCCACCTCACTACAGCCTCCTTTAAGGTACCTGTAAAGAGCAATAAGGTCGCCCCTGAGCCTCCTTTTCTCCAGGCTGAACAAGCCCAGCTCCTTCAGCCACCCCTCGTAGGACTTATTCTCCAGGCCCCTCACCAGCTTCGTCACCCTTCTCTGCACCCGCTCAAGCACCTCGATGTCCTTCTTGTAGCGAGGGGCCCAAAACTGAACACAGTACTCGAGGTGCAGCCTCACCAGAGCCGAGTACAGGGGGACAATCACCTCCCTAGCCCTGCTGGTCACAGTGTTTCTGATACAAGCCAGGATGCCGTTGGCCTTCTTGGCCACCTGAGCACACTGCTGGCTCATATTCAGCTGACTGTCCACAATCACTCCCAGGTCCTTCTCTGCCTGGCAGTTCTCCAACCACTCATCTCCCAGCCTGTAGCTCTGCTTGGGGTTATTGCGCCCCAGGTGCAGGACCCAGCACTTGGCCTTGTTGAACTTCATGCAGTTAAGTTATTGCCTATGGATAACATACTAGAATGGTGAGGACTAAAAGCAAACTAAAATCACCTTCCTCCTATATACACTCTTCTAAATCTTCCCCCTAAACAGTGCAGGGGAACAGGATGGAGGAAGTGGTCAGTCCCTAATGCTTCCGCTCTGCCTATCATCTTCACTCTCATCCCCTGCTCCAACTTGGGGTCCCTCCCATGGAACACTGTCTTTGCAAAACTGATCCTAAGTGGGTTTTCTAAGGCAGCAGTTTTTCAAGAACTGCTCCCACATAGCTCCACACCACGGGGTCCATCCCCCAAGAGCAAACTGCTCCAGCACGGGTCCCCTATGGGCAGTGGCTCCCCCTGGACCACCTGCTCCTGCATGGGCTCCTCTCCACTGGCTGCAGCTCCAGCCCTGGGGCCTGTTCCTGAGGGGGCTCTCCATGGGCCACAGCCTCCTCCAGGCCACATCCACCTGCTCCACCAGGGGCTTCTCCACAGGCCACAGGGGATCTTCTGCTCCAGCACCTGGACCTTAGTGTCTTCAGGGCAGTTTCTCTAGGATTTTCTCACTCCTCTCTCCCAGCTGCTGTTGCACAGCGCTTTGTTGCTGTTATTATTGTTTTTTTTCCCTTGCTTGAATCTGCTCTCTCAGAGGCCCAACCAGCATCGCTCACTGGCTCAGCTTTGGCCAGTGATGGGTTCCTTTTGGGGCTGGCTGGAGCTGGTTCTGATTTGACATGAGGCAGCTTCTGGACTCTGCTCACAGAGGCCACCCTTGCAGCCCTCCTGCTACAAAGCCCTTGTGATGTAAACCCAGTACAAAGGAGAACATCATATGGAGTATAAATAACCTTCATTTTCATAGTTTTCATTTTCTCTTTGCACAATGAAGGTATCAATAAGACTCTAAATCTGAAATCCCAGGACCTCTTTATGACTTCGCAGCAGTTTTACAACAGCAGCCTTAAAATTGTTGGTATAAATGTTTGTCTCCACAAAATATATATATATATCCACAGAAATTAAGATGTAAAGAAATTCTCCCTTGGCATTGTCTTGTAGTTTACAAATGAGCACTATGTCAGAAAAAAAAAAAAAAAAAAAAAAAAAAAAAAAAAAAACACAACAAACATTGATCATGTTTGGCAGTTGCTTTTTTTTTTTTTTTTTTTAAATTGTTATCTTGTGTTAATAGAGACCAGTTGCGTTTTCTAAAATCCTTAGGACTTAAACATGTTTTTACTTAGAGAATACCTTGATTGCAGCAGAATTAAAAGCAAGTATAACATTACATGTCTCTCTACATGTTGGAAGAGCTCTGGATTTTTTTATTATTATTATTTTTATTATTTTATATTATATTATTATTATTTTTAACAGATACAAAAGATTTTTAAACTCTTTCTCCTAATTGGGATTATTTCTGCTTAATGTAAAGTTCAATATCCTAGACACTTCCCCTACCTCCAAGAAAAACAAACACAACAAAACAAAAAAGTCCTTTGTTCTGTAGAGAGAATATTTATAGAGAAGTACTAACATAAATAGCTAGTATTTACTTATTTATTTATTTATTTTAAGATGATAGATGTCAAATATTTGTTTTACCTCAGCCATACGTGTAATTTTTTTTTCTTTTGGAAATATAAATCTATAATCTATTGAAACATGACTCAAATATGAAAATATTAAAATTAATATTTTGACCGTAAGGGTATATTGATATCAAATACAATGATATAATGCCACTTTTTCAATTGTAATTGAATACTTGTTGTTTAAAACTTAGTTTATGTGTTAACATCACTTTTTTTTCTGCCCATTTGCTTGAAAACAGAGAGAACAAATTCAGTCACAAAATATTTTATAAATTACATAACATTTATAAAATGGTAATCCAAGAACTGCAAATAAATTGATTACTTGCAGGTTTTATATTTATAAATAAACAGAAATCCCACCATAGTATGAGACAGTTTGAGTCCAAATTAGACTTTAAGTCCTTTGATTAACATTTTATATGCCACATGTTTATTACTTAAATACAGATTTTCTCATTGATGTTCGTGTGGATTGAGTATTTATGGTCACTGCTTTTTACTGTTCTAAAATCAACAATGTCCAGGCTTGTTACCCTTTATTACATACAGTCAGCTGATGTACTATATAGCCAGTGGCCCATGACAAAAATGGACTGTACAATCAGAACAGTAAGAAAATCAAGTTGATACAACTAACAATTTCTGACATCTGATTTTGATGGAAATGGAACTATACATTTAAATTGACTGTATTTAAATGCCTAAAGAAGAAAATGTATTCACTTTTTTTTTTTTTTTTTTTAATATTGAGTTCTAAAAGTTAGATCAAGATTCAGAATATTGTGAAGAAATTTTCAATTCACAAAATTCAGCAATATTTGTCCTTTTGGGTTTTATATTTTGGTTTTGACTGATGTAGACCTGAACACTGTCCTTCAAGGAGGATCGATGGTTGTGGGGAAAGGAGAGGTATCCATCCTCAGCCAGAACAGGTCCCAGGAGGCAACTGCTACAACTTGTAACACTTTATTATTGGTTAATTTGGGGGCTTCTTTCACTCAGATGACATAGCTACAAGGATGTCACTGCTCAAATCAATACCTACTGCCTTGCCATTGATGTGTCTGCTACCTTAAACAACAACAGCTGTGTCTACGATCATCTCTGAGCTGTTCAGGATACTAATTATTGTAAGCACACTACTTCTGATAACAAACTGTCCAGGACAATGCTCTCTTCTTAATGCATACTTGAGGAGCTCACTACACACTCTCCAGTAGCCTTTGCCATTCCATTTTCTTTCAGTAGTGTTTCCAGAATGGTTTCACTACTTTTCAAATTAAAATTCATGTGTACAACTGGCTTTAATGTTTAAAAAAAAAAAAAAATTTTTGAATTTATTGAAAGAGGAAACGGCCTATAGTAGTTCTTAGACCAAATGTGGGAATCAATGTTTTAAGAAGGCATCATATATATATCAAATTTCCTTTTCTTTTTTTTTTTTTTTTTTTTTTTTAATCCTAATGTGAAAATATGGCATTTTTTAAAACAGCATATGTGAATGAGTTAAGCGTACATTTTAATTCTCTTAAGTGTGTTGTTGGAGAAGCCAAAGAGTAGACCTGAAAGAATAGGAGATTCTTTGCAAAAATTTCTCATTTATTGTGAAATAAGTGGTGCATAAAGACAATATTGTGTGTGCATTTAAGTCTCATAAGATACAGAAATTTGCTCAACTTTGCCTGAAAAGATATCACATTTCTGAACCATACTCCAGCACAACTTATAAACACTGTCTGCCTACAGTATCATATGTGCTGCTCTGCTATTATTTCTTAGGGGAAATCATAACATTTTCTGCCAGAGGTAAGTCTGCCTGAAAACATTCTCATAGTTTGGAAATCAGGCGATGACATCTATGAATTAGAGGGAACATTAATGTTTTATTGAAGGTTTTGAGAAAGTGTAGCATTAGTATTAGTTTCTACAGGGTATTTACCTGTTTATCATCATCATCATCATCATCATTATATTTATTTATTTATTTATCATGAAGATTCACTAGAAAAGTTTACTTAAGTCAACAAGACAAAACATTTTAGCTTTCAGCATGCCTCTCTAGACAGCTTTGTTACCCTTGTCCATTCCCTCTGCTCTGTGCTTGTTCATCACAAATTCCACTTCCCTCCATACTCTCCCAGGAGCAATCACTTTCAGAATTATCCCTTGTCCTTCAGAAAAATGCAAGTGCAGTCAAAAATGTTGCTGCCACCGACTTTCAAATGATAACATACTTTACCTCAGTTTTCTATCCTGATGACTGCATATAGCAGGGTTAGTAAACATTTCAATAAATTCTGCAAGTGAATAACTAAGGGCATATTCACAGAGCAGAGAGCATGAACTCATTCTGTATTATACTTAATATATTCATATTAAAAACTTACATTCCTATTGAGATGTCCCAAAACCTTTAAATGAATCTTTCAAAAGGGTTAAACAGGCTGTGGACAATGCAGATTCACTTTAAATAAATAAATAAATAAATTAGAATAAACCTCACCAACTCACTGAAAGGTCTAAATGAACCTGCTGCTACAGGTTAAAAAAAAAAAAAAAAAAAGAGAAAAGTGATGAATATGAATATGAATATACCATATCAATAAATAATATAAATAATATAAATACATAAATAAACAAGGTCACTGTCATGGTGAATGGATGTCAAATTTTTCCCACAGGTTTCTGGGCAGGGGAGCAGATAGTCTGGTATATTCATAATCCATGAAGAAATGCAGAATCATTTCTATACCAAATGATCAAATAATAGGAGGTGAAATGCACTGCAGATAAATAGGTGAAATATTTGTAAAACAAAAACAAAAACAAAACAAAACAAAACAAAACAAAAAAACATATGTTTCCATACAATGAAGATGTCTGATCTGATTATTGTTACTCAGGAACACAATCTGAAGCCTTTTAACCAGATATTTGTATAAAACAACCAAACAAATAAACAACAAACAAGGAAATAAAACCACAATTTCAAATCTCAGTAGCATTATTATATGCCTGGTGACAGGACAAGGGGGAATGGGCTAAAATTACACCAGGGGAGGTTTAGGTTGGATATTAGGAAGAACTTCTTTACTGAAAGGGTTGTTAAGCATTGGAATAGGCTGCCCAGGGAACTGGTTGAGTCACCATCCCTGGATGTCTTTAAAAGATGTTTAGAGGTAGAGCTTGGTGATGTGGTTTAGTGGAGGACTTGTTAGTGTTAGGTCAGAGGTTGGACTTGGTGATCTTGGAGGTCTCTTCCAACCTGGATGATTCTGTGATTCTGTAAATCCACAGAAGCACTTGCTCAAAGTACATAGCCCAAAACAGAGAATGCAAACTGAAGCTGATATTGTCATTTTTCTCCAGACTGTGATACATGGGTGATTGAAACCAAGTGTTACATCTGAGAAGCCCTTGTTTTTCAAAGTAATTTAGCATAACTAGAAAATGCATTAATTTAGATCTGCTTCTAAAGTTCATCAGGCCTTTGGCTACCCCTCAAAGAAATTTCCAATATTTCATAGGCCTAATATACTCTAAAACACACAAAATTGGAGACTCTTGGGAATTCCATCTCAGACTGAATCAAAATATATTATAGTGATGCATGGATGAATAAGCTCATCAATAAATAGATGTTTTTACACATTCAGTGAAAATAATTAAAAGGAGAGGGGAGGGGAAGAGAGGGTAGGCAAGGGGAAAGAGAAGGGGAAAGGGGAAAAAAAAAAAAAAAAAAAAGTCAGGCATCTATATACTACAGCAGCTTTAACAAAGTATCTGCACCTGAATTGACTAATTGACTGAGAGAAAACGAACTGGAGGATGCAGACCTGATCCCAGCAAAGTTAAAATTTTGCCACCGGCTCCACTGCAACTAAATTTATCCAGAGCAATGAAATCCCAAAGGAAAAAGAGAAATCAGGAAAAGACGTCTCTAATATGAATTACAGCCAAACATAAACTACAGGCTTTTGAGGAAAGATTGAAGAAGCCTTTCTAAAAATAAATAAATAAATAAATACATAAATACAAAAATACAAAAAATCTGGAGTAAAAGAAAAGGGTGGCAGTAGGTCTTTGCTTCCTCCCTGCCCCATTTAACAGCTAAATAAAGACAGTTTTTCAGGGTTTGACTTGCAGAATGCCTCTGCATTCCTCCGACCCTGCTTCCCTTGGAAATAATCCATTGTTTTCCCAAGCCAAAAGCTTCTTGAAAAGTTTCAAAATAAATACTACATCTTTTAAACAAGTGTTTTGTTTAAATCGGAAAATAAGTAGATGTGTTAACTAAATGAAATGTATATGAAAACTAAGAGAAGTGAGCTAAATCTGAAGTCAGTAATGGCATTATCTAACAGCCTATAAAAGAAATAACTCATTCAGCAGAATTTTTAAATGGGAATGAAGAATTCCTCCATTTCAAAACTGAAGCAATGATTCTCAGCAATCTTCAGGTTGGCAAATTTTTAAGTGAGAAAAAGGAAAAAGTATGGTTTATACAAGCAAAGTGCATACTGTTAGTTGCATATTAGTAATGGAGCATACTGATACAGGGAAAAATGAGTGTTCAGAAATTAGGGTTCCCTTTTTAATGTCCCTGTACAGCTAAACAGCCTAATCCAGTTATTCACATTCACAAATTTTTATAGTTGTAGGGGACCCAGGCACATTTAGCAGCTCTTGAGTGACTGCAATATTCAGAGGGTGGAGAGTGCTCTTGCCTGGTAGGTAGCTCACTTTTATTTTCATTTCCTGTTCAGGAGTGAGATTACTGTTTGGGGAGAGTTAAATCTATTTCAGGCATAAGAATCATTTATCCCTGGAGGTGCTGAGCTTCGATTAATAGCTCTTGGATTCTTCTTATTCATCTTAACTCCAATTTGTGCTGCTTGGCACTAAGGGTCCAGTTTGTTCCTTTCTTCATTTTCAGTTCTCCCTTCCCCCACCCAGTGCAGTGTATCAGAGAGAGCTTTCACTCTGCCACCTTAGTTTAAGTATATATTTTCATGTAAAGTTAATGTTTTACACTTGATTGCTCAGTATTTCTCTCAGGTGGAGTATCCTACTGATACTACATAACTTGTATGCCTTTTTGATGTTAATAAAAGTCTGAAACAATGTTAAATCAGAAATAGATCCACTCAACATGTTATTTTTTAAAGCTAGCTATAAATTAGATATGACATCTATTTCAGTATTTAATGTCTCTCATTTTTAATTCCTGTGCAATAAAATCTTGGCCCATGTTACAAATTAACCACCTGTAAAACTATAGTTTTGCATACTGAATCCATTTGCAGCTCTAATACAACTACAAGTTTAATCCAGAACTCTTAAGCTTCATTTATTTTGTACACTTCAAAAGCACTCAAATCAATTTGCTGAAAATCTGATAAATAGGGCTAAAATCTACTCTGAGTGTGCATCTCACTTAAGGAGGGAGATTCTGGATTGTCATTCTGTTGACTGAAGCCTAAACAAGAAGTCTTTAACATAACTACTCCATTTTCTGCTGTTTCAGTAGGTTCAGATACTCACTGACAAATCACACTTCTGTTTTTCTATAACCAGTAGAAAACAAAGAGGTCAATCCCAGGAACTGTGGAATGGGACCAAAGGCCTGGCTATAACACCATTTTTTTAGCCAATTTGAAACATTTGTTAATTCATAGTTCAGCTTAATTTCTGTTCTCCTAGTGGCTTTACATTGTTGAAGACCATGATGCTTGAAAGAGCCCGGTCATGTTCAGCCCAGTCAAATTAACGTCAATTTGCCAAGATCATATCTCTATAAAAATATATAGAGATGCACACACACATGCACTTATATGTCACAGTCCCATCTAACAAATGAACAGTCTGTACCTATTAAATGTTTACAGTTCCAAGGAATTTCTGCCTAATTTGTTTCCTCCTAATACAGCCCGATTCACAAGCTTCTATCACTCCCAGGTATCATAAATACTTCTTCACAAAATCTGTGGCTCCTCGTTTCCGTATCCTCCACATCCATCACATTACCAGTATAAAGGTAACCCCCTCAATTGGAACAAATTTATCCACTAATTTTGGAAAATATTCAAATGGCAGGAAGAATTTCCTTCGTGTGATATCCAAGGATCCTCTGGCTTAGTGGAATCCTCAGCTGGCACACAACCAGCAAAATTGCTTCCTTATTATATAAAAGGATTAATTTGTTTATCTTTAACATTGCAATTGTTGTTACACAAAATGAAGATGGTTTCTGTTCTGGGAGAAGTTTCCCATCTTGTTCATGCATACTTTAAAAAGTAATTGTAATTTTTTTTTTAGATTAATTAATTTAGATTATCATTTGACTAGAGACATGAAAGTCTATTCATGAAAGAACTGAAAACAACAGAGTTGCTTTCACAACTAGAGAGACAAATCAAACTGGTTTAGAAGAGAGAAGGCTTAGGATTAGTTAGTCATTTTAGAGAAATGTAGAGTGTCAGAAGAAAAATTAACATGATGAAAACACTAAAGGAAAAATAGTGACAGATTAAAAAAAAAAAAAAGGAAAATGGGGAAAATGTGAAGAGGTAAATGAATGTATACCCAAAGGTTGCATGTGCAATCTTGCAATACATGTACAAGGAGTAAAAAGTCAATGAGGATGATCTGAAAAGTCCAAATGTAATCAAAAGTAAGGCGAAAGAAAATATGAGGCATAAAACATCAGCTACACAGCAGTACTGAGAAGATTAGAGAATGAAGTTAAGAGAGAGTGCAAAAAATGATAAGAAAATTAAGGATAGAAAATGAAAAGCAGATTGCATGTGGGTTTGAGATAAATCAGAATTTTTTTAAGTACATGGAGAAGAAGAGGTCAGCAAGGAGGAAACGAGTAGGACCTCGCAGAAATGAAAGTGTAATTTATTCACAGAAGAGGTAGTTACTGCTATCAGTTTAAACAAATCTTCATATCAGTTTTCAGAAAGTAGGATATGGAATGAATACTAGAAAACAGTCATGCATTTTACATTTTGTGGGTTATAAAGAAAAAATAAGAAATAAATTTTATCATTCAGTGGGAACTGATGAAGCAATTGTATAGCATGTTCAACTGGACTGCCTGGATCTGATTTAAAGTAGAGATTTTTTGAACAGCGTCCATAGTTTGTACAACACTAAGCACAATACAGCTGACTATAAATAAGTCATCAAGTTTGATCAAACTGTGGGACTAAATAAGATGCTGAGAAATGTCAAAGTAGATAGGGGAAAGCTTTTGCTAGAATTATCAAAAGCTTTTAGAAGTAACTTTAGTACTTTAGAAGTAATTTTGGCATCTGAAAATAGGAAGTAGTAAATGATTCCAAAACTCAGATAATCCAACATATAATTATAAATGAACTTGTTAAATTTAAGTAATGCTTAGGGTATGAGTGGGAATTAAATGTAAGCAGTTATGCATCTGTAGAGATGAGATTAATAATGCCACTATATATGTCACAAGAAAACTTATTAATCAACTTATTAATCAATTTCATGGCATAGAGCCCCCAAAACACTATCTTAATTAAAAATATATATATAAATATAAATATATAAAAATATTAAACAATAATTTATAATTTTATTATTTTTAATTCCTGTAATATTAAATACTTAACAAAATGTCTTTATTTGTTACTCATTTTTATAATATATGAGAAATTTGGTCTCAATGAAAGGAGAAACCCATTGTCTTTCAGGACATGGCATGGATAAGAATGGTAAAAGAAATCATCTACTTACCAACAGTGATTAAGAAAAAACACCAAACAGCTGCTTCATTAGCCAAGGCATTCAACTTTGCTTTCCCATGCATTTTCTAAAACAGCATGGGAAAACAATTTTGCATGACAAGGGAAAAATAAATAAGAATGATAGCTACCTTTGCCAAATTAATAAATCCCTTTAGCAGGGATTTAACAACAAAATATAGTCACAAGTAACTGATAAGATGCTAAAACACAAATATAAAAGTAAACTCATGAATAATTCTAGCATTCTGTATTGTATTTACATTGTTTTTGTTTCTCAAGGCATCCATAGAATTGGACAAGACCTACTGGCAAACTATTTGTTCTTTCTGATACCTAAAGTCCAGGAAGAAAAAGTTAAACAAAGGTGAATTTCAGCTTTCATTTCAAAAGTTTTATCATTTCTATTTTGTTACATTCATCCTTAAAATATGAACTGACTCAAACTCCTCACAGGGATTGATAATTCTCTTTTACTTCTGTAATCCTAACCTCATCTGGAACTAGAAGAGCCCATCTTTGATTTACGAATACTACAATTGCTTTTTCACTTCTAATTACTCCAGCTCCTACTGAGTACACATATTCCAGTTCCTCCAAACCACCAGGAAATACCAACATGTGAAGAAAGGAGTCTGATAAACTAAAAGATACCAAATTTTCAGGATTAACAAAGCCTTGCAAAAATTATATTGTTGATAAACAGTATGCAAGCTTAATTTTGTTCCAGTGAACTGACTACAGCAGACTCTATATCAAAAAATTATGGCATCCTTATGCCTCTTCTACACCACTGGTTTTGAACTTTTGTAATTCCTTCTCTTTCAACTCTCTATTCCCCTCCACTGATCCTTTACACCTTAAGGGCCACCCTGACCTCTCCTTACTACTGGGTCTTATTTGCTTGTCCTTAGTATTTGTAATGGTCATGAATCTCACCAACGAGAAATGAAACAGTATATTAGACCTGAGTGCTTTGGATCCAGCACAGATTTTTTCCAGCTGATCTTTCAGAGAACAGCTCCTTTTTGCAAAACACCTTGACTCTTTTTTTTTTTTTAAATGGTTGTTTTACGACTTTCAAAGATACTTAAATAAAAAAAAAAATAATAATCAGAGAATTTAAACATGAAAATATCACAAAAGCGACAGGAACAAGCTGCTGAATGTCTGTAATTAATGGATGTAATGTCTATAAATAAATATGTCTGTAATTAATGAATATAGCTGACCTACGTTGACTGAATACATTAAGAGAAATCTCTCATAAGAAGAAGATTGGGGAAATATACATTGAGTGTTCAGGTGCAGTTGTGTATGCAGGTTTGTCAGCTGGACAAAAACAGTAGAGAAGAAAAAATTGACCCTCAACCTCTACTGTTCCCGATCTTTGCCTCACTTTCATTGATTTTTCCAATTCCATCAATTGTCTGCAACTCAGTTATATACCAACAGCAAACTGTGTTTTCCATCAAATGAACTCTAATCCTTTTGTTTCCTCACATACTTTTTTAATGTTGCATCTTTAAATGATTTGAAGACACCTCTCCCATGCTCAGAGAAACTGAATGAAGATAACAAGGCTTACAGAAACACAGAATCACAGAATTGAAGGGGTTGGAAGGGACCTCGAAAGATCATCGGGTCCAACCCCCCTGACAAAGCAGGTTCCTCAGAGCATGCTGTCCAGGTAAGCGTTCAGACAGGCCTTGAATATCTCCAGAGGAGACTCCACAACCTCCCTGGGCAGCCTGTTCCAGTGCTCTGTCACCCTCACTGTGAAGAAGTTCTTTCACGTGCTGGTGCGGAACTTCCTGTGCTTTATCTTGTGACCATTACTCCTTGTCCTGTCCCCGTGAACCACTAAAAAGAGGTTGGACAAATCCCTCTGTCTCCCACACCTCA
The DNA here is from genome assembly GCF_963932015.1 of Anas acuta. Classification (NCBI taxonomy): domain Eukaryota; kingdom Metazoa; phylum Chordata; class Aves; order Anseriformes; family Anatidae; genus Anas; species Anas acuta. The sequence continues at coordinate 126,545,265 of NC_088980.1, read as the reverse complement.
GGTATTTATACACACTGATGAGATCCCCTCTCAGTCTTCTTTTCTCCAGGCTGAACAGACCCTGGTCTCTGAGCCTTTCCTCACAAAGAAGATGCTCCAGGCCCCGTATCATCTTTGTGGCCCTCTGCTGAACTCTTTCCAGGAGATCCCTGTCTTTTTTGTACCGGGGAGCCCAGAACTGGACACAGTACTCCAGGTGAGTCATGACCAGGGCAGAGTAGAGGGGGAAGATCACCTCCCTTGACCTGCTGGCCACACTCCTTTTAATGCATGCCAGGATCCCATTGGCCCTCTTGGCTACCAGGGCACACTGCTGGCTCATGGTCAACCTGTTGTCCACCAGGATCTCCAGGTCCTTCTCCTCAGAGCTCCTCTCCAGCAGGTCATCCCCCAACCTGTACTGATACATGTGGTTGTTCCTTCCCAGGTGCAGGACTCTACACTTGCTCTTATTAAACTCCATTCAGTTTCTTCCTACCATCTCTCTAGCCTGTCCTGGTCTTGCTGAATGGCAGCACAGCCTTCTGGTGTGTCAGCCACTCCTCCTAGCTTTGTGTCATCAGCGTACTTTCTGAGGGCAGACACTATTCCCTCGTCAAGGTTGTCAATGAAGATGTTGAACAAGACTGGACACAGCAGTGACACCTGGGGAACAACACTAGTCACAGGTCTCCACCTGGACTCTGCACTGCCGATCACCACCCTCTGAGCTCGGCCAGCCAGCCAGTTCTCAACCCACCTTACTGTCCACTCCTCTATCCCACACTTTCTCAGCTTTGCTAGCAGGATGCCATGGGTGACAGTATCAAAAGCCTTGCTAAAGTCAAGGTAGATGGCATCAACTGATCTCCCCTCATCTACCCAGGTGGTGATGCCATCATACATGTAGAAGGCAATGAGGTTGGTCGAGCACAACTTCTTGTTGAATCCATGCTGACTACTCCTCATAACCTTCTTCTCTTCCAACTGCTTGGAGATGGCATCCAGAACAAGCTGTTCTAACATCTTTCTAGGGACAGAGGTGAAACTGACCGGCCTGTAGTTTCCTGGATCCTCCTTCTTGCCCTTCTTGAAGACCGAAGTGACATTGGCTATCCTCCCATCTTCAGACACTTCTCATGTTCTCCAGGACCTTTCAAAGATGATAGAGAGTGGTTCAGCAATCACCTCTGCCAACTCCCTTAGCACATGTGGATGCATCCCATCGGAACCCATGGATTTGTGTGCATTAAGCCCACTTACTCAGACTGGAAAAAAAACCTCAGAATATATCAACTTTAACGCATATTTTAACATATCTAACTTATACATATTAAGAAATAGTATCATAAAATTATCCTTCATGCAGGGTAGGATTCAATTCCACATTAACTTTGGTGACATAATTCATTTGCCAATTCATTTTCAGCTTAGTGCTCTAGGATATTATTTTTGGCTTCCAGCTGCTCCCAAAAGCCCAAATCTCCAATAAGAGAAAGTAAATGTTTTTTAGCTCCACATAGGTGTCTTGGATACAGCAATCTGATGGCACAAGGCACTCTTGCTTAGACCTGGCAAGATATTAAGTTGTATGGGCACCCATTCATCTCTCTCTAAGGCAGAGATTATTCAACAGAGTCAGCAAAGTCAGAGAGTGGGAATGTTATGTAAATTGAGGTACCTGGCATGAGGAGTCTTAACCTCAAACTGAATCCCAGCTGCAGTCTCTTTAGATTTGTCTTGTAGAAAAGGAACATGAAGGCTTGATCTGATACAAATATGAGAAAGCTTCCTAAAGAGGGAGTGCATTTAGTTTCTCACTGGAAATAAATATAATTCAGAATATAATGCTCACTATTCCTGGCATCAATCCACAAATATAAATGGTCAGAATGCTGCAGTTTAAAGAGCACAGTTTTCAGTAGACTCAGAAATAGAAAACATTCCTTCTTCTCCAGTACATGTTGTTCCATACTTATAAAAATCAAAACTTATTGTTATACCATTATCAATATATGGACAGCCTATTAATACTAGTGTAAAGTAGGTATTTTAGTGTTTTGAAAACTGGGAAAATGTCTTGCAGGATGTAAACAGTAAAGCCTCCTTCATGGGTGAAACTCTTTGTTGATGACAGCAGATAATCTTCAACAGTACATCTGGGATACTAGATATAAGTGCTTATTCTTATACTACTGTATTACCTAAGACTTTGTCAAATGATTCACATACATTTTCCATAATAACTAAGAGGCACCCAGGCATCTCCATTTAGCATAATGAGAAGACACTATCTTTTTACATGGTCAGGCAGTTCCTTAATTTCCATGTGAAGTATTAGTATATGCTTGTTCTTTTTTCTTAGTTCCTTTGTTTCTCTAGTTTTTTGTCTATTAGATGATCATTTCTAAATTCCCAATACTTGTTACTGTGCATATTTACATTGCATTGCATATATTGCAATGATAGTCAAAATGTCCATATACTTTAAATAAGATTTACTGGGGAAGCTGTGAAAAATAAATAAATAAATAAATCACTGACACATGATTTCCTATTTTTCTTCAGTTTGTATTTGGTAAAAGTAAGCAGCTATGAGAACAGGAAAAACAGACTGACCAGCAAGGACCTCTTGGAGGTCAGAAGTTATAGACAAAAAGTGAGAGCTGTCAAATGATGAGTTAAACCTTCCAAAGGAAATTAAAACAGATAGTAAAACGTTTTGTAGCCATATTAATAAAAAGAGAATGACAGAATAAAATAGGATTGTCCTGCAAGGAGAAAGGAATATACATTAATGATAATCTGGCTAGAGTCCTGAACTAAATGAATACTTTGTTCTGTTTCCAATCTGGCTGTTGATGTAGAACAGGTGGACATAAGGAACAAGATGCAGTTAAATATCTCCTTCCACCTGACTGCATGAAAATCTAGACGTACACATGTTTAGGGAACAGCATAATCCCCATCTGATAGTACTGAAGGAGTTAGCACATGAAATTGCAACTTCAGAAGCACGAATGCTTAATAAATCTATCACATTCAATACCTGTGACCAGAAATAGGAAATGGAATGTTTATGGTGAGGAGGAAGAAAAGGCATCTCAGAGCTATAAAACCTGGAATCTCACTTGAACTCTACATACAGCCAAGGAACACATGTGGAAGAAAACATTAATTAATTATAAGTAAATGAGGTGAAATGCAACAGTGGCACACCTAATGTAAATTATATCACATTCACCAAAGTATTTTAATTGATGAGCTAACTCTTGGAAAAAATAGTATATGTAATCTGTAAACACTTCCTCCCCAACTTGGTGTCATCTTCAAATTTACTAAGGGTGCACTCGATTCCCTCATCCAAATCATCAGTAAAGATATTAAAGAGGATGGGCCCCAACACCCCTGGGGACACAACAGTTGCCAGTTGGATTTCACTCCATTTACCACCGCTTTCTGGGCCCGGCTGTCCAGACAGTTTTTAGCCCAGCAAAGAGTGTACCTGTCCAAGCCACAGGCTGCCAGCTTCTCCAGGAGAATACTATGGGAGACAGTGTCAAAGGCCTTGCTGATTTCTAGGTAGAGCATGTAAACAGTCTTTCCCTCATCCACCAGGTGTGTCATCCAGTCGTAGAAGGAGATGATGTTGGTCAGGCAGGACTTGCCTTTCATGAACCTGTGCTGGGTGGGCCTGATACCCAGGTTGTCACGTACATGCTGTGATTGCATTCAAGATGACCTGTTCCATCACCTTTCCTGGCACTGAGGTCAGGCTGACAGGCCTGTAGTTCTCCAGGTTTTCCTTACAACCCTTCTTAGCAAGTCTTCAGTCATCCAGGACCTCTGCAGATGACCATGACCGCTGATAGATGATGGAAAACAGCCCAGCGATCACATTCACCAACTCCCACAGCACCCTCTGGCCCCATGGACTGTCACAAGACAGTCCAGGTGGAGCATCAGGTCTCCTGTTTCTAACTGTTTCCATCTGAGCTGTGGCGGGGTTCTTCTGCTCCCCATCCCAGACATGCAGGTCAGGAGGCTGAGTAACCCAAAGAAAAGTGGTCTGGCTAGTAAAGACAGGTGTAAAGAAGGCATTCAGCCTTTTCCTTATCTTCAGTTTTCATATTCTCCCCTACATCCAGTAAAGGATAGAGATTTTCTTTGGCCCTCCTCCATCATCTTTGGTAATGTTTTTTCTAACAACTTTATGCAAAACTGCGAGTGTACTAACAACAAAAGGTAGAAAAGCCTCATCATTAGAAAACAAGATCACCAAGGAAAAATAGGATGAACAGGAGGACTCCAGCTGAGTTTGAATGAAATTCAGTACCAGAGAACCCAAATTAATGTGCCTACTGGCTATTCAGACAGGAATCAGCTGAAGAGAAGTGATATAGAATAGAATATTGATGAATGGAATGAATATTGATGAATGAAATTAATAGACATTACACTATTTTAAGTGATAACAGATCTGCATGGTTATGAATGTACACACTCCATGAGGCAATGCTTTGTTGTGATAGCTTAATTTATTCTAAGTGATCAAGGCCTGGTACTATTGGTGCAAACTGTTCTTAGACTCTCCTGTCCTACAATATGCATTTTGTCAGTCCTCAATTGGATGTGTCCAGAGAAAAGGAAAATGCAAGTCTAGGATTATTAGGATATAGTAACATAGTAATACCAGCATTCAAGGCATTGATGATATTTCACCTGGATTATTTAATATTAATATTCAAGAAAAATGATTCATAACAAGAATGGGGACAGAGGAGAATAGTTAAAATGATTATCAGAGGAGAATAAAAGACCATGGCTCTTTTAGTCAAGCAAAACTACTGTGACAGTTGTGCATGAATCTATGAATATAAGTATTAAAGATGAAAAATGGGATGTTGTCTCAAGAACAAATGTCATGTATTTATACAAACAGTTTAATACTTATTGCATGTTCTAGAAGGAGAATAGATTGAATGACAGAAGGCACTTTCTAAAAGCTCTTTTTTCAACTTGTTATTCATAATGGATGTAACTGTAAAGATATCCCAAATAAAATATGTCATGATATCAACAAAATCATGTATAACATAACAAAGATTTAAACAAAAATCAGCCTTTTGGATAAGCATTCTTGTTATGATTTTTTAAATATGCAATTATAGTGGTAAAATAGCTACAAAAATGATCTTATTGCAGTTGACAGAAAGTTGTATGTGGTAGCAAAGCTTCTGATTTAGAAGGGGAGGGAAATAAAGGAAAAAAAAAAAAAAGAGGCATAAAACACACACAGTCAGAATGCAGGCTTTGCCAAATGATGATCAAATATCAGATTACTGCATACACTTCCATAACATAAAATTACAGCTTCTAAAATTAAAACGAATTAAATCTATTGAATTAAATGTAAAATATATATATATTTTTAATAATAAATGAAGCCTCTATTGTTTGTGTGTTGTTCTGTTTCTTCAGTTTTATAATGGAGGCTTTATTATAGTGTTTTGTTTTTTTTCTTTAATCCAACTATGCTATATTTTCAAATTTAGAGCAAACTGGCATGCCCTCTTCAGTTTGGCAAAAGAGGAGACCATGTAATCTCTGACAGAAAAATGTCTTTGTATAGTATGCATGTACACATCTAAGAGAATAATGAGATGAGAAGGTAGAACTAGAACAGAAGTGGTGATCTACTGGGAAGCCAAGATACTGATACAACAAACTTGACAAGTCACTTTATAGAAGTTGTGTTATGTATACTACACAACAGTGATATGTAACACTATACATTAGCTAAAATGTGTAACAGTGGGATGTGTGTCCCTGAAAGATTCTCCTTGGTTATCAACTCTTATGTCCTTTCAGCTATTACAGGCATCCGAGTCACATAGTGGCAATATTGTTTGGTTGTTTAATGTTAGTCATTCCAACAGAAAGCACTTCCAAGATCAAGTTAACAAACAGTCTTTAAATTTAGGGTGGAAATTTCTATCATAAAGTGAGTCCATAGCCAGATGACATATATTTGTTTCTATGATAGGCAAAGACCTGAAACATTGTTGGTGGTTAGGGATGTTTTTGCTTGAATTTTGAGAAAATGTCTGGTTGCCATGGAATTTGGCATACCAGTAGGTAGGAAAGGTATGAGGCATATAGAAAGGTTGCTCCTAAGGATTCTCATTTTTCTCACTTCATCCCAAAGCAAATGAAGCTGAGGGTACTTTCAAGGAACAAACAAACTCCAAATGACAAAGAATGTACTGGCGTCTCTAGTGGAAGCTAGTTAACAGTAGCTTAACCTAAGCCTAGGTCTGCACGAGATGCCAAGCAGACCCCGTATTTCATTGATAATACTACCTCTGAAATAAGGAAGATTTTTTTTCTTATTATTATTTCAAATTTTCACTTTTACCAGACTATGTCTCTCATATTCCTACTGCAGAAAAGCTTTCAGCTGAAAATCTACATCTATAAATTTTGCCTTGACTGACCACCTGAGACATCCAGAGCAGCAACATGACAGTAACGTATTCTAAGTTGGATTTTAGACTGAATTTTCAATTTGGTTACTTCTAGGGCAGAAGCTAATGAAACTACAATAGTATACATATTTGTGTGTATATATATTTATAAGTATTAATTTTAATATTTATGTATTTAATGTATTGGAAGTTACATCATAGCATTTTGATATACAGAATTTTAGGAAAAATAAAAATATAATTATTTTCCACCTGAATACTCTCATCTGGTTAATATATATTTAATATATTTCTCTCAACATTTGTGCATTCATAGCAGACCTTTGTCTGTTACATTGGGTGTAAGATTCAGTATCATTAATTTAAATTAATATTGAAAAGAACAAAATTCATACTGTTACAATGAATCTAAGATAGATAAGAATGACTAGGAACTAGAATGATAGCTAATGTTATATGTTTTGTATCAGCCTGTATTGAAAGCAAATATACTAGTTTTTTTAAAAAAACGAGATTTAAGCATTTTGAAGACAGTGGATGAATATGTCTGTCTGAGAGAAAAAAAAAAGAAAAAAAGTTAAGAGAAGTTTTTTGTCCAAGGTAATGTCACACAATCTTAACATATCTAGCAGTCTTAATTTAAAATGGTCCCTTCTGGGTTAGGGTTACACTATGTGCCAAAGGCAGCACTTACAAAAACTAAGTGACATTGTTGCAGTACTTTAACAACTGCTAAGGCATCCAGAATATCACACCAATGTCAATACTGTTATTTACTACTAAACAAAGCAGAGAAACAGGTTACAGATACAAACAAACCAGATACCCACATGCAAATTGTCTTCTTTGAATATCTAAATCAGAGAAGTAAGAAAAGACTCTTAAAATACTGGGGATGGGTTTTGATAACGTTCTGGAAAAATATATGTATAGATTTATTACAAAAATAGCTTCTTGGGGCAAAATACAGTGCAGTTAGTAAAAGCTGTTAATAAAGCCATTAGAAAAGCAGTCAAGGGACAGAAACAGAAATATCCATCAAACCTAAGGACGAAACAGTGCTCTCATCATTAACACTGATTAAAAAAATTGAGGACAAACCAGACATTTGAATCCTTCAGTAAGAATAAACTCACTATCATATTCACCTGAAAATGTTTCAATGAAATATGATAGCATTCTAGAAAAAATAGTTCTAATGTTAGGAATACAGCCTTCTGAAACTTATTGTTCAGCTTTTACTGCAGAAAAATTCCCATTGACCATGAGAGTGATAAGAACAGCAAACAGTTTAGTTTCTACTAAAATATTGGAGGACGGAGTTCTTGATAAAAAACACCTAATTATTACAACAAAAGCAAACAGTCAGAGAGGTCAACACTCTTTACTCTTATATAAACAACAATGAAGAAATTACTATTTACATTTAAAAATGTTCTTACTAGCTGTTGTATTATAAACAGTACTAGTGCTGAGCATTCGTGGTTTAATGGCATTAACGCTTTTATAAAATTCAACAATTTCATAACAGCTGAAAGATTAAGCTGTATTTCAAGTAGAGTGAATCATTCCCTATGTATTTGAAGTTATGATAGACTCTACTTGATGAAGTATGTAATTTGAAAATCTTAAGTTTGTAATTTGAATGATTACTTTGTCTCACTGTAAGCTGCTTAGGTTTTTCCATTTATAAAGCTGAAACATTTGGTTACACAAATATGGCATCAACATAACTTGTCATACAATCCTTTGGTTTTTAATCATCTTCTACTGATAATCTAAATGATGATTAGTCTTGTCTCAGTAATTTCTTTGCTCTTCTAATACACATTTGTATTAATCCCTACTACATATTTTGATTTTTTTTTTAGAATAAGACCATATTAAAATCCTTTTCAAAACCAAAAAAAATGATTAAAAAATAATATTTTATATATATATATATATATATATATATTTGAAATTTCAAAAAGATTTGAAGAATGACAGATGTGCAGAAATGAACCTTGAAAAATCAAGTGTGGCTTACTGCCATTATCTAGGAGGACTGAAATTATATAAAATCTTCAAAAGCTGTAAGAGATTGATTTATATATTGTAAATATTATTTTCTTATTGTACTGCAGTATGTATACAATATATAGAGAGTCAGCTTGTTTCAGCTGCACAGACATTTGACATCATTTCCTCAGCATTCTACTGTCATATGGTCCTAGGTCTTACTGGAAAAAAAAAAAATCAGGGCTTTCTTTATTGTTTGTCATTATGAGGAGCAACTGGCAAGACTTTTCACTGGCACTGCTGAAACACTGCACAGTGCAGTAACAGTAACAAATATCAGGAATCAACAAAAAAAAAAAAAAAGTCAAACAAATTTGAATATACAAACTCCCCAATGGTGAGAAGAGAGTTAAGTTATATGCCAGATCTTTGTGCAAGTCAACAAAGAATACTATGTTTCCTTAAAAATACATTGCACAGCCACAGCCATTATTTTATACAAGGTCATTACGCATATGCTGAATAATGCACATGACTTGCCACAGAAGAACTAAGGTAGTCTTGTCTAATTTGGCTAGCACAACTTTGCTGGAATAGTCATCATGTGAATATTATGGAGAAACACTGTGCCTAGACAGAGAGCTGCACAGCACTTGATCCCAGGCACTAGGAAGCTCTTAGTCTCTCTGTGAAGTTCTTCAGGGGCAAAGAAAGTACCTGGATAAGAATGACTTTAGACTCAAGTTTTCTTCAGTAAAGTCAAGTTAGTCACAGTGATAATATCTACAAGAATACAAAGCACATTAAGGAGGACAGATGCATGTGCAGAAAAGAGAGTTACGAGTGATTACTATAGTAAATGCAATACCTACAGTTCAGCTGCAGGCCACCTAAACAAAAATTAGTCTTCAGATTCTGGATTCAGCCAAGAAACAACATATCTAAGCATTTAGATAACTTAATTAAGTCATATGCATAGCCACCTGGAGTTGTACTGGCAGTCATCAGCAAAATGGAAAAAATAAATAAAATCAAATAAAATAAAATCAAATAAAATAAAATAATAAAATAAAATAAAATAAAATAAAATAAAATAAAATAAAATAAAATAAAATAAAATAAAATAAAATAAAATAAAATAAAATAAAATAAAATAAAATAAAACTCTTAACATAAAGTTGGTGCACTTCCAAAAACTGAGACAAATTACTGTGCACAGTTAAAGAGAACAAGCTATCGTGAAGATTAAATTGTGAGGAAGAGAATGCAGAAAGTGGGCAAAATGGCTCAAGCAAAAGCAGCTTGTTTTGAGCAAGTTTTCAAAGAATGGGACTAAAGTCAGTTTACCTGTGGCAGAAAATTTATACAGTCAGTGAAAGAAAACATAAGATTATGAGCACAGCTGGTAAGAAGCCTGTTGTAGTCATTAGAAGGAAAAGGTCAGAGGATTTATTTCAAAGACGAGGGCTCCAAAACAGACAGTGAGAATAAACAGTACAAGCTACAGGTATATTGCCAACTGTATAAGCAGGAAACGAAGCAGAGGATCAGAAATATTTAAAATATGAGAACCAAAAGAAATAATTTATTTCTGAATGGCTCTCTAGAAGGGAAAGACTTATTTAGGAGAGAAGACTGCCAGCAAATTGTTGGAAAAACATGTAAAGAGTTCAAATAACGTATTCTGAAGGAATTTATTAGAAGTTGCTTTTCCTAAAAAATGAATAATCTTGATGGCATTTAAATCTTCAAGGTTTTATGTTTTGTTTTGTTCTGATTTTCTAGTTTTATAGTCTCTCACTGTTTTTGTCCCAGAAGTAAATGGAATGAAATTCTAATTCTTATGCACAAAAACACGGGTATATACAGATTTGGAGATGCTTAGTAGTGGCTCCACCAGTGGCTATGTTATCAGATGAGTTAAAAATAGGCATATATTCCTCTTTTTTTTTTCCTGCAAACTAAGCAGTTGATCAGTGTGAAATTTCAAAAATAGAGCATCTTTCATATCTCCATTTTTCCATACCTATATACATATATATTTAAGATTTCTCTGAATGCATGCTCTTGTTGAGATCTGTGTCTCATAGTCATACCTGTCAGGGATGTCTTTCTTTAAGACAGGCGTCTCTTATACATATATAAAATCTTAAGGGGAAAAAAAAAAAAAAGAAAGGTATATATATATATAAATAATTGGGAGCTTTTTTTTTCCATTAAAAATAAATAAATTACTTAAAACAGATTTAGGGTAATTTTCCAATCACTGTTAACATTTTAACATTAATATCATACATAGTGCCTGCAAATCTGGTTCACTGCATGAGAGAGCAATGTACCCATGTAGCTGGTAGATGAACATGCTTTACTGAATAATGAGGTGGGGACGAGAAGGAGAAAGAACTGATGAAAGCTGGTTTGCTCAAGTGAGAGGCCATGCATGGCACCTTGCCAATGGCACAAGAGCCAAGCATACACACTTCTTTCAGTCAAAGGTCAAGAAGGCTTTGTAGAAAGCTTTTGTCAGGAGCTATGCCCTTCTGAAACTTCACATCTTTTACCAGATGCACATTTACAGTCACTTTCTGAGTGGTACAATGTTCCTCATGGATTTTTATTTATTTTTTTTTTTTACTTAAATTCAAACCCAATTCTTTCCTCCAATTAAGTATGAGAAAACTACTAGAATAAAAATCACTGGGGGGAGAGAGAGAGAAAACTTTCTATAAAGCTGACAATATGCCTTAAATCTTCCCAAAATGAAGATTCTCTATTCCAGTTCCTTTCTTTTTCTTCAAACAAGCTTCTGATACCTTTCCATACTCCTGGTAGGCTTCTCTTCAAGCATTCTTGCCATCCAGTAACCATGTTTTTTACTTCAGTGCCTTGTGAAAGACATAGTAGAACACTAAAATGCCTGTTTCACAGACCTTACTGTTTCTTTGCAAGGGACAAACAACTTTTATACTGTGTCCACTGAAGCACACTTAGAGAAGTTAGAGAACCTTAGGAATTTATGTATGAAATTGGGAAATCCTGATACTTAAGACATTCTCCCAATAAATTTTGTTATTAGGAAGAATACAGTTACTACAGAAAAGAAAGAAAATAAATCAAGCTATGCAGTTTGCTTCTTTTTTTTTCTTTTTTTTTTTTTTCACTACACCATTAGCATTCATGTAGCAAACTACCATAAAATCTTAAACTTAAATTAGGCTAGAAGCACATGCATTGCTTTCATAAAATATAGAAACTAGTACAAAAATACCCCCACAAATAAAGAGCAAAAGGAGATTCAGAAACAAAGAATCCATGAAGCTAACATAAAGGAACAGAACATATATGTACGTTTGGGGAATGCTCTGGCCTCAAAGTTTTACCATTAATCAAATAATCATTTAGAGTCTCATACATTGGCAATGCAGACAGTTCTTAAAGCAGGAATGAATAATAGTTATACATCTAATATACTAAGGAAGTCCAAAACAGTCTTAGTGTAAAATGGGATCTGTCCTGGGATATATATGACTACAGATCCTTTGTTTTGATGGTTTTAGACTGACAAACATGCTCTATTGCATAGATATATTTCCAAGAGTAACTTCATAGGACTGCCAATTAGAATGCTCTTCCCCTATGGAGTCCTCCTTGGGCAATGACCCTAATCTAACAAAACATGTAAGTAGAGATTTAATTGTAATGTCAACAGACCTATTCATGGGCTTAAAGTTAACCATATGCTTAAGAGTTCTGCTTACCAAACACTGTATCAGCTTACCGATACTACTACTGCTTTAAAAGCAGTGGCCAGAGTCTCCAGTTAAACCTGCCCATGTACTGAAATACTGAAATTTTCTGGCTTTTGATCACTCAAATGAAAGAACAAGATAGCCTGTATGACTAACCAAATGCAGGTATCTGATCTCCTGCTGTATAATCATTCCTAATCACTGCATTCAATCAAGTTCTTCCTCAACTGCATCTGTCCCAGTTCAATCACTGATACTTTACATGTAACACCCAGGGTCCTCTCAGAGAACTAAAAAAATCAGCTGAATTAAGCCTAGGTGTATGCTAAAATTTTAATTCCTGCTATGCTATAGGAAGAAAAGTCACAGACACATAAGAATCTTCACAAAATTTTTATGTCTATTCTTCCTGATATATTCCTTTGCTTTGTATTCAAAAAAGACTATTTCTAATCCAGAAAACTGTCTTCCATATTTAGGTGTTTTAAAAATAATTAAAATTTATTAGCAGGCATGTCTGAAAATAATAAAGTTTTTTTTGTCATATGGTGTAGTGGAACAATAATATAAATACAAGTGACTGTAGTCATAAAGAGAACAATACTGTGAGACTATGAAGAAAGATTATAACTTGAATTTCATAGGAACATAACAAATAAAAGACAAAATCAGGTAGAATCATTCTGTAAGAAACATTGATCCTTTCAACTTCTACAATTCCATTCTGTTCCACCTTTTGGATAATACAACTATTATCCAAACTAATTATCTATGAGAAGGAAGAAAGGGAGGGAGGGAGGGGGGAGAAAGAAAGGGGGGAACGAAGGAAATCTTGCAGGCCTAAAGAATTCATAGAAACTATTCCAAGTGTGATATTTAAAAACACCTCTTCACAAGAATTAATGTCATACTAAATTATGGTAAAAAGAACCGAAAGACTTTTAAAACAGAAATTCTACAGCAAACAGAACATGCATAGAGTATATTACCAATCTTAGGTATATTACCAAGATAATATTTTCCAGTGATTGTCAATAACCTACCAGTTTGAAAAATATATATATTTCTATATTGTGTATATTGTTTATATTGTATACATATACAATATATATAACTAGTGTAGCAGCATGTGGACAGAGAAAGAAAAAAATAATAATAAAAAAAAAGAAGAAAAGAAGAAAAAAGTGAAGCAAAACAGTCTTCCTAAGTCAAGTGCTACTGTTTTTGAGGACACACTTTAAGGACTGAATTCTGCTTATTCATGTCTAAAACAGAACAGAGTACTGTTGTAAAGTCCATGCTAGTCTTAGTCTGACTTAGAACAATAAGGAGAAAAAAGATCTTAACACAGAGCAAAGTATAATTGAAGTGTGCAGATATTAACGTAATTTTTATTAGTGTTACTAAATGGATTTGTTCAACGTGTTTTATTTGTCTTCAACTTAAATTATATTGCTTCTAATAATTTCATAGAATCATAGAATCATAGAATCATAGAATATCCTGAGTTGGAAGGGACCCTTAAGGATCATCAAGTCCAACTCTTGACACCGCACAGGTCTACCCAAAAGTTCAGACCATGTGACTAAGTGCACAGTCCAATCTCTTCTTAAATTCAGACAGGCTCGGTGCAGTGACCACTTCCCTGGGGAGCCTGTTCCAGTGTGCAACCACCCTCTCTGTGAAGAACCCCCTCCTGATGTCAAGCCTAAATTTCCCCTGCCTCAGCTTAACCCCGTTCCCGCGGGTCCTGTCGCTGGTGTTAATGGAGAAAAGGTCTCCTGCCTCTCGACACCCCCTTACGAGGAAGTTGTAGACTGCGATGAGGTCTCCCCTCAGCCTCCTCTTCTCCAGGCTGAACAGGCCCAGTGCCCTCAGCCGTTCCTCGTACGTCTTCCCCTCCAGGCCTTTCACCATCTTCGTAGCCCTCCTCTGGACACTCTCCAACAGTTTCATGTCCTTTTTATACTGTGGTGCCCAGAACTGCACACAGAATTCGAGGTGGGGCCGCACCAGCGCAGACAATTTTGACATTGTGCAATTCTTTTTCCTATATCATCATTACTTAATGTAAAAGAAGTCATGAAGTGGAATATATATATATTAATGTGTATATATATATGTATATATATATATGTGTATATATATATATATAAATTATTGATATATATCAATAATATATTATATAATATATATTATATTATATTATATATATTATATATATTATATTATATTATATTGTATATTATATTATTATATAATATATATATTATATATTATATTTTATTATTATATATATTATATATTATATATTATATATTATAATATATAACAATAATATATTAATATATATTATCAATATATATCAATTGTTGAATTGTAAGCATCTTGGCTTGATGTACCTTAAGAAATAATATTTATATATATATATATAAATATATATATAATATTAATAACATATTATATTAATAATATATATTAATGTATATATATTAATATATTAATATATTAATATATAATATTATATATTAATATATATATTAATAAATATTATTTCTTAAGGTACATCAAGCCAAGATGCTTACAATTCAACAATAGGCTGAAAAAAAAAACAACAAACTTTTCTTGATATAAACTTTAGTAAAATAAAACAATTTTCCATAGACAATATACCATCTGTCTCTAAACCATGTGAAAAGAAAAGCTTTTAAAATCCAGCCACTGCTAATGTGACATGTTGAAACATTAATCACCCCCTAAGGCCAATATAATTGTAGCTCCATGTTAATTACCTAACAATTAACAGCAGTAATTTCCAAGGGGCAATCAATGAATTAGCTTGTGATTTTCCCACAGACTTCAGTCCCACACTGCCAGCCTGAATGCATTTCAAACTCTGAACCATGGTTCATCAATGACACTTCTGGTGTATGAAATAAAAATTCATTTGCACCCTCACTAATTAGGCTCGATTATATCCCTATGTGTATTACAAACTCTATTCACTTGCACAAAATCTCTGCCACAGGCATTTTTCTCCATTTAAAAATTCGTTTTCTATTAAATTAGAAGGTCACCTAGCAGGAAAATGTACTAATCAAGATTTTATCACTAACATATTAAAGGGTTTTAATAAGCAAGTTTAATTAAGTTATCCTAACAAGTGATAATGGCTATCTCCAACCTATCTGAATGTTTATGCAAGTATAGATATGGTACATGCAAATTGTGCATTCAAACACTAAGAAATATATATATTTATACAAAAACTATTTTTAAAAGATATTATTTGAAAAATTCGCCATGTTTCTTTTTATCTATTTCTGAAAGAAATCTTACCTAAGCTAGAGCTTCTGTTTGCGGGTTCCTTTTAAGAAACATGAATTTTTCATATAATCATGCGGTAGATTCAAACACAGCTTGGAAGGATAGTATGTTATCACATCTTACTGTCCAGACATAAACCTGATCTTCGTATGAGTATGTGCTAATATGTTGATTATTAACCATTAATATAAATATAACAAGTTGTCATCTGCTTAATTTGCTATCAACATATTAACTTTTTTTTTTTTTTTTAAGATTAAAAAATCAAGCACTGGTTTTACATCAGCTAGTATAATGATTTCCTTTTAACTATGTTTATGTTTTGCAAGCATGAAGGGCAAATTTTGCAGCTAATCTGTTCAAGGAGCCAGAGTGGAAGGAATGAATACATTAAACTTTTCCTCATTAAGCCTAATCGGAATTCCAGTAGTATCACATTTGTTTGTGCAGAGAACAAAAATGTGAATCAAATGTGCTAAATTTGTATCTCTGGTTTCTGGAAAGATAGTTCCAATATTGCAAATGTATTTTATCATATTACCTATATTCCATGGGAGACAGTGCACTCAGATACAAGACTACCTCATTCTCTCTCCCAATTTCTTTTTTTCTCCCAGACCTTTAAAAAGGGAAAGCTGAATATTTTTGCTACTAGGCCAAGTGGAGACTGTTGAGTTAGGGCTTTATCACCTATCCTTTGTCTCCTTAAGTGGTTCAGCTTCAAACCAGTACAAATCCAGTATCTGTTCTATTATAAATATGAAATGGTTACCTAACTCTTTCCATTTTAGGAGGCATATTTTAGGTTGTGGAAACCTATTTGGAGATTATCATCTTTTTTTGCTAGGTGCAATAAAGGTACTTCCAAGACAGCAGAGATGCATATGCTGAGTAGTACTGTGTCCCAAGTTGAGTTTACGGCTGTTTTCTCTCTTTATCTCTTCAGACACCTTCTTCTCAGCTATTCAAAAGGGGCAAAAGAATTGCTCCTCCTGCTAAACTGTAAGTTCAATGCAATTACATGTGTGCCAAGAATGAAATCCTCTAAACTTAGAGCAGCTGAAACAAAATCAAAGTATAATTGTCAAGAACTTTTTTTTTTCTTTTTTTTTTGTGTAGACCTGCTTGTAGTTTGGACCCGTGTGTGTGCCATGTCTGTGAGAACTGTTTTCACTGAGAAAAGGCATGTTCCTTTTATGTCTGTGGCAAAGAGTCAGACTAGGCAAAATTTCAACATACACATGCTCTACTTGGTTCTGCTTCATATTTTTAGTAGGAGACCCACTTCTGGGGAGCACCAGCGAGCTGAAGACCTGATGAAGCTCTTACAGAAGATCTAAAATTGACAAGAAAAGACCTTCTCAATTCATCAGTCTTACTCCATAACTCAAGACCTCACCTAAACCAGTCCTAATGGACATTTTCCTCATTTTCTTTTTAAAATAAAAAATAAAAAACAACAACAACACACAACGAAGTGTTAGTCACTAGGAAGTTTATCATATTCCCTGTTCTTTGCAGGAACAAACTTGCTGTTTATATACTGCCTCCTTCACTGACAGATTCTTCAGACACTCTAATCTTAGTTTCCCTAAATAATTTCCTGAAGAAATAGATGGCTTTACAGTTGAGAAAACATTTCTAATCTCCATCTCCTTCCTCTCTCTGGAAATATGCACTTGCATATGAAACTGATGTTTCATATTTAAATAGTAATTTTCTTGCTGTCACTTTTGTAGGCACATTTCCAAATTAAAAGTCCATGTATTTTAGCAGTGTAAAAGATAAGAAACATAATAAGAACCTGTAATATATTATTTTTTTAATGTAATGTTTAACCCCATCCAATGACTCCTCCTCTCCTTTTTTTGGTCAGCTCTTTGACCAAAGGATGAGAATGAGAAAAGAAAAAAATAAATAAATTCAAAGCTTCTTTTTCTTGACAAGCAATAGGAAACAAGACCTTATGCTATATCTATATTTTAGGCAATATCTATGTTTACATTTAGTGTCAGTGTTCATGTTTGAGCTTAGCCTGGCTAAGTGGTAACAGCAATTGCAACCATACTACCAGTAATCACAAGTTTCCCACATGGAGAGAGATTTCCCAAAAGGAACACACCTCAGAAGTCAGTCTGGGACTGCTCACCCGTTAACCTGCCTATGTAAAGATCTGTCAACATCTCCCATTATGTGATCTGCATTAGTAGACATGTAAGAAAATTTTGCTTACCATGGGAAACATGGGAACATAGCAGAGACAGGCAAAGCCAAATCCAGTTTCCGCACTCAGTAGAAAGAAAGAAATAAAAATAAACTGAGAGCAGTGGGGAAATATGATCCTTTATTCTGAGAGGCATTTGCCAGGAAAGTTAGAACTGAAGTGGAGGACCTTGTATTAAAGAGCAATGTCAGCAGACATCCAAAGCAAAACATTGATGGTTTAGGAAGGTAGATCTTAATTAACAGAAGATGGAAAAATGCTTATGCCTGCTGAGCATACATATGCAGGTGCACTGTGACCAACAAACTCCTTATTTCCCAATCTGCAAAGCACTCTCTAATGAAGAAAAGAGGTAGAGAAAAAGGCTCAAGAGCACTGATTTCATCAGTTCTACCTGTGATACAAGTAGTTGGGAAAAGATGAAAGGAAGTGGGAAGGGAAGGGAGAAGGGAAGGAAATGGTACTAGTTTATATGGGAGAACATCTGAAGGCAACAAAATTTAGAAACATCACTCCTGTAATTTTTTCAAAATAACTAATTTATATTAAGAAAAGTAATATGAAGAAAACGAGAAGATCAATAAACTGCCTGTCCCCAAGTAATAATAAGTATAGTAATAGTAATAAAATATTTGAAGGATGAAGAAACAAGTGTGGAAAATACCTAAAACATTAAAAAACAAAACAATTTCAGTAAATTCAGAACATCCAAACATTCTATGATATAAAAAAAAAAAAAAAAATTAAAACTATTGCCTATTTCTTAGAGAAAATAGAAAAGATAACAAGTGCTAGGGAACTAACAAGCAGAGCTATCGATTTTCACTTAATTATTTTTGGAAAACATCTGATATTTTCTTCACTATTTCCAAGTCTGATTCAACACAAGAATTTACTTCCTCTGCCTTTAACCATGTCTTTATTAGTAACAACCATGAAACAAAATCATTATTTTCATGTATTTGCTCCAGTAGAAACATTTAGTAAACAATAAGGAAAATTTGAAGGAAATAAAGAAAATAAACACAAAATTCCTGTACTATTCATATATAACTGAATTCCATAAACTGAAAGAACAGTTTTTCTTTTCTCGACTTTTTTCTTCTTCTTCTTTGAAAGCAATGGAAAAGAAAAAAAAAAAAAAAAAAAGCCTTTTAACATCAAAAGATTTCTCCTTTCTGCTATCCTTAGAACCATTTTTTAGGTCATGAAAGAATATTTAGCACTCCATGTTTTTTTCAATGGAAAAGTCAATTCATAAAAGAACACTTGCTTCCTATCAGTTTGCTTGTCCACTTGGAGAAGAAAAAAAAAACAAACAACAAAACAACAACAAAAACAAAAATGCTCACACACACACACACAAAATAAAAACAAGGATGTGTTTTTTTTTATGTATTATATGTGAAAAGTGCACACTATTCACAGAAAATATTTTGCATCTTTTCTTATTTTGTCCCCTTAACCATTTCTAATTCCATACTGGTTTGATACCTGCAAAATAAATAAATAATTAAATATAATAAATATAACTATTTCTAGCACAAAAACTAGATTTTGTATATTAGGTTTTGTATAGATCTGTCTTTATCTAGTTTGGCAATTCCAAGACCAGTGACTTACTTATTTCAGCAGTTTATTTAAGATGACATTTACATTCATTATTTCTGTATTTAGCTTACAAGTATAGCAGCTTGCTTTTTTTATGCTATTTCTGTGAGATTTGAGTAGAGATATGTAGGAACTTAAGTTTGAATTGACACTAATTACAAGAATATCCTATGTTTTCTACTATTTGATTTAGCACAATCCTGTTATCAGAGTCCTATTAACTTAATATTTATTAACTTCCATATCCCTCAGATACATGCATTATCTTCACTGTATGTCTGCTGATAATCAGCTCTTGAGAGTTTAATGTTATTATCTCAAGAACATCAGTAGGCACATTTTCAGTCTAAATCACAATTCTAGCAGTGGTTCATTACACTATCTCGACAATGCAAATGTATTTAGCACTTGCCATTTGCAACACACTTAGAAAGGGAGGCATTGGTATCCAAAGTTACCTCCCATGTATTCAAATGTTTCTGCCAAACTTTTAATCACCAATTCATTCAATTTCAAGTGGCCTTTGGACAGTTCTGGTTTTGCATTGTTGGACAGACTTCAAAGCAAAAATCAAATTTTAATACAGATCAGTGTTTTCCAGTATGCATGTGTGAATTCATGAGCACAAGTTTATGCGTGTGTCAAAAAAAAAAATCTTCTATTATTCTCAGTGGGAAAGAAAAGGTGTGCAGGACATGATTCTCCTATACTGCAGCATTTGGGAAGATTTGATATTTTTTTCCCCCACTGTCTGTTATGGATCATAACACAGATACTCTGTTTCATATGGAAATCTACTTCTGCAGAATCCATAAAAGAGCTTTTAATGTGGACACATCTCAGGAAAGCAGGAGGCCTGTATACCGGACTATGTTCAGTTACTGTGTGATATTCCAGCAACAGTCTTACCTCACCTGCCTACTAGTTCTTCTTGTGTTATTCTTCTCCACCCACCTCTTCTACTGAAGAAAAAAATAAATATATTCGTTCGGATTTTAGTCTGATTTTTAAGGTCTTGTCCTTGTACATAGAAGACTGAGGTTCTAACCTTCACTTTATTCTTCCAAGTTCTTCCAAGTAAAGGAAGAATTTGAACAATATTAGGGTGTACCTTCTGCCACTCACTCACTCTTGATTCTTCCACATTCCTGATATAGGTGGAACCCCAATAGGTTGGGGATTTTTGCACATATATGTATACATGTTTACACACACACACCCAAAAAAGCACATTAACATATAAAACATATTCCATTTAATCATAAAAATGTAGAATGACTCAGGTTGGAAGGGACCATAAAGATCATCTAGTTCCAATCCCCTGCCCTAGACTGTGATACCACCCACCAGATCAGGTTGACTAGGGCCTTGTCCAACGTGGCCTTGAACACCTCCAGGGATGGGGCATCCACAACCTCTCTGAGCAACCTGCTCCAGTGCCTCACCACCCTCTGAGTGAAGAATTTCCTCAGAATCTCTAACCTAAATCTCCCCTCTTTTAGTTTAAAACCATTCCCCCTTGCTCTTTCATTATCTGATTAAGCAAAAAGTTGCTCTCCATCTTTTTTATAAGCCCCCTTTAAGCACTGAAAAGCTGCAATGAGGTCACCTCAGACCCTTCTCTTCCATAGGCTGAACATCCCCAGCTCTCTCAGTCTTTCTTCACAGGAGAGGTGATCCAGACTTCCGATCATTTTTGGGGCCCTACTCTGGAACTGATCTCAGAGGCCCACATACTTCTTGGGCTGGGATCCCCAGACCCAGACCCAGTACTCCAAGTGGGGCCTCACAAGGGCAGAGTAGAACGGGATAATCCCCTCCTTTGATGTACTGGCCACCCCTTTTTTGATGCAATCCAGGATGCAGTTGGCTGGATCATGCTGAACTTTTTATCCACCAGAACCCTCAAGCAGGGATAATCTCAGTTTGTTCTTCTCCCTGTCTGTACTCATGTCTGGGATTGCCCTGACTCAGGTGCAGCACCCTGCACTTAGATTTCTTGAACTTCATTAGGTCCACACGGGCCCACCTCTCAAGCTTGTCCAGGTCTCTTTGGATGGCATCCCTTCCTTCTATTGTATCAACTGCGCCACTCAGCTTGATGTCGTCTGCAAACTTGATGAGGGTGCCTCCAGTCCCACTGTCTATGACAATAATCAAAATATTAAAAAGTAACCGTGCCAGGACAGACCCCTGAGAGACACCACTCATCACTGACGTCTACCTGGATATAGAGCCACTGACCACCACTCTCCGGGTGTGACCTTCAAGACAACGCCTTACTGAGTGAACGGTCTACTCATCAGATACATATCCCTCCAATATAATATAATATTTGGAGATCAGGATCATATGGGACCATGTCAAAGGCCTTGCAGAAGTTCAGGTAGATAACAGCAGTCAGTCATCCCTTCTCAACTGACACAGTCATTCCAAAAAAAAAAAAAAAAAAAAGACCATCAGGCATGATTTTCCCTTGGTGAAGCCATGCTGGCTGTCTCAGATCACTCTGTGTCTTACATGTGCCTTGACATTGTTTCCAGGAGGATCTTTTCCACGATCTTGCCAGACACAGAGGTGAGGTTAACCAGTCTGTAGTTCCCTGTGTCTTCCTTTCTACCCTTTTTAAAATAGGAGCGATGTTTCTCTTTTTCCAGTTGCTAGAGACTTTACCTGACTGCCAGGACTTTTCAAATATGATGGAGAGAGGACTGGTAATTCTTCCATCAGCCAATTTCTTCAGGATCCTGAAGATGTATGTCATCACGCCCCATAGACTTGTACTTGTTTAGTTTCATCAGGTGGTCTTGAACCTGCTCTTTGCTTACAGTTGGGGAGACTTTACTTCCCCAATCCCCATCTATGAGTTCAGGGAAACAAAAAACTTGGAAAACCTGACTGACAGTGAAGACTGAGGCAAAGAAGCTGTTGAGTACCTAACTGGAACATTTACTGGAACCTTCCATTTAAAAACAAAACCAGTTTAATAAAATTAAATTAATAAAATAAAACAAAGAAAACATCATCAGTTTAGGTGGAAACACCACTGCTCACAACTCTGGCAACATTATAAGGAATATATTTCTACAGGAAATTGGCAGCTAGCACATACATATGATAGAGTAAAGGAAACCCAACGTTTAATGAGATTAAAAAAAAAAAAAAGACAATTCAAAGAAAAAATGAGAAGAAGGCACAAACCATCACTAGATTTAATAAAATCTCAGCATTGTCGAATGGCCAGAATAAACTCTAGCAAGATAATTTAAAGCTTCTGCTCATGTTATTGAGCCTATCCTGTGCCAAATAAATTGTCATCTCTCTAGCAAAATCTGATCTTTATCCCTTTAAATTCCTCCTTAATATCACCTTTTGCTTCCCTACCTCAAATCATCACCATCTGGGAGTGGTTACCTTGGCAGACACCTGTAAGTATTTAGGCCACTGTGAATAACTTACATGGACACCTGTCTTTACTATTATTGCATCTTTATTCTCTTCATATTCCTTTCTCCAGGTTCAGTGAAGCCCCAGACCATGAAGTGTGTGGGTGAGCTGGATATCTTTGTGCAATTTTCTGTCTGTGTAGTACAGTAAAATACCAACCCTTTTTTGGAGTTAAAGGTATTGCCTAATATAATTGTAATATGCATTGCATATCTACCTTGGTAGGCGTCAAAAAGCCTGGCACTATCTACTGTGAAAACAAAAGAAAAAGATATAGGTCTGTATATGTAGTCATGCACATACATTTATGGTAAGTTGAAGAGATATGCTACAAAGAGTCACTGCTATCACCTGCATTTCTGCTGGTTTGGGGCAGGTGGTTATGGAGCTCCCCAATTCTCCAGATGGATTACTTCTTCAGTAGATATGAAGACTGATTTAGCTTGTTTGTTTGTTCAAAGTCTGGCACCTCTCTGTAGTCCGTCCTTCTAATTATTCCAGGTCTTTCTTACTATTAAATCTATTTTGCCATTCCTCACCTTTATTTTCAAATACATGTTTTCACAACTGGTATTCATTTTCATACATTATCCTGTTGTTTCACTGTTAACATTAGCTACACATTCCCCTTTGCACATTTAGGGATGGCGCAAACACCTACTACAAGTTCCTGAAGTTCACTCCAACGGACACTTTGGCTCACAGTCTCTCAGCAGTGTTCCCCCACACTCTATGATTACCTTTGTTGTTAAAAATCCAATCTCTCTTTTTAAATTTACATTCTCACCACCTCCTCTATCACTGTGCATTTCCATTGCAGGCACATCACATATTGCTGGCTACTACAGTAAATATAGATGATGGCTTGCCTGTAAATTAGATTTGTGTGTGTAAAACCCATGCCTGTTTACACACTGGAAAGATGCCAAATACCTGCTCAGATGAAACAAAATATTTATGAATCAGATAAACTGGAAACTTACATCTTTATAGGGTGTTCAGAGTGGGTCCAGGTATAATTTTCCTTTCCCTGCCCTATTTCTAATGAAAAGTTATCTCATTAATGGCTATTAGAAGTATTACATTTGTTAAAGATGCAACATATTTATAATTAGTAATATTAAAGCAAAGCTTTAAAACAATTCTTTATGAAACATATGAAGTGATCTTAACTATTGTAACTCAAATGAATTTAATTGTATTGATTTTTAAAAAGTAATTTAAATATTGTTTTGAGTTTTTTTTTTTCCTACTGTAATAAAATAACTTGTTTTATACAAGATACAGAAGAATATAATTTGATCATTTCTTCAGTTAGCCTTTGTTACATAGATTTTTACATAATCATTACTCATAATGTTCTGACAGATAATGCTATTACTAGCGTTACCATCTTTGCTATTATTATAAAAAATCTTCTGGCTTTGTGAAAATTTTAATTTATTAAAATATAATAAAAGCACATCTAACATGAACCATAATTTATGAAAATTTTAGATGTGCTGCTTGACATTCATGTCATCAAGCTTCAAAAGTTTCACACTTGAAATGTGAAATTACACAGATTTATAAAGATCCTTTTTCAGCATGCTAACTGGCACTATCTTCTGTAAAATGTATATGTTTGGCTTTAAAGAGACAGGCGCATGTAATTTTAATGTCAGCACCAGCATCACCAAAAAGTGCCCTGGCAATCAGTGGAAAGGTTTAATAGGTTTCCTGTCTTGTTCTTAATTTGCTGAAATTACAAAATCAATACTTTCAGTTGTAGCTGCAGCTACCCGTTTTACTGCTTTAAGATAAAGTCTACAAGAAAGTAACCTTCACTTTCAATTTGTAGCACAGGACATCAGGGTGTTCCTGGCCACTAACTGGTCTTTCTTTTCTTAGTACAAGATATTCTAGATGTGTGATTTTGACCTTCAAAGGGAAATAATACATTTTGCTCTAGGTATAACTCTCATCAATAGCTTGTTTTGTTTATTTTTAACATTTCATTTTACCCTCTCCTAAAGTCACCTCTGTATGAATTGTTCATTATTTCCCCATTTATTTATGTTGTGTTTTGAATGATACTACAGAATAAAATGTTTGTTGTTGAAATGTCCTATTCTTTGTTTTACCTCCTTTTACAAAGGAGGTATTTTTCTGCTGCAGTTGAAAAGGTTCTCCTATGTTCTCCCTAGCTAACCACATTTGTAATAATGAACATGGCTGCAGATGTAAAAAGTCTCTGAAAGAACTGAAGAGGGGACAACCAGATGAACTCATCCAGGAGAGATGTCAAGCTGTTACACTGAGCAAGAATGAAAAAACAATAAATAAATACCTATACTCAGGGTGCTCTGCTACACCTCTGAGCTCTTTAACTACAGAACTGAGAAAATCATGTCCTTACGCTTGCCCATGATCATCTACTCTTCCACTCAAGTCCAATCTTTCAAATAAGTCTTCTCTACTCAAAAATTAAAGCTGCATGATAGACAAAGCTTTAACCCTCTTGCTCCTGTTTCCTAACTAATTAAAATGTTTTTAGGTTTGGGGGTCTTTTTTGTTTGTTCCCGTTTTTCTATAATAGCCCTCTTCCTGAAATCCTTTCAGCATATAAGCCCTCTTCAACACTTAGCTGAGCAATACTCTGGAGCGGTTAGCACTGGAGAAGGGCCTTGGTTTGCGTGGTCTTCTTCTAGAGAAGCAGTAAAATAAACATAATGTTAAGCTGCCTCTCACAAAAGATTACAGTGTAAGATCTCTCAGTGACTTCCACCAACGCAAAATGTATTCACACCAAGGAAAAAGAGCTCTCAACACCTGCTACCCCAAATGCTAATGAATACACATACTTACACATGCACACACACGTGCACCTAACACTTCTCAGCCCTAGCAATTTTATGTTGGAAATTCTACTCATAAACTGCACACGATGGAATTAAGGTACTGTAAACTGAAAGAACAGTTGATCGGGAATGAAGTACAGCTATTCACACCAAGAAAACGGAGCCTACAAATGTCATGCTTCTCTTGCTTTATGTTTTGCATTTCTTTTAACTAGTTTCTCAAGGTAAAATAATGTTATTTATCTTGTAATATGCTCTCTTTAAATTAAAATTCAGACTAAATCTAGAAACAATATTCCACCAAACGAAACAAACACATTTATTTCTAAACAAGTCAAGAGAAATGTCAAACGATTCAATGAAGATCATTTGCGTCACTTATGTTTGTTTTGATTGGTCCTCCAATGTTTACAGCACTCAACTCAGCAGGCACAGAACCCCAAATCTATATTTAATTTAAAGCATTGCACCATCACTCAAACCTTTCAACAGCCTCACTGCAGTTTAAAGAACAAGGGCAGAAGGACCTGTTTACTGGAGCGCCTTTTACATGCTCCAAAGGATCTTGGAATAGATTTTGAGTATATTATTAAAAAATAACAACAAATTAATAAATCTGAAAGTCTTAAATGTAATTGTTAACCAAAATATTTACAGCTACTTACAGGATTTTTTTTTCTACATTATCTCTTACTTTTCAGATATCCTCAGTAAGAGATCATATTGCAAGAACAAATATGTTCTAAAAAGTATTAAATTATACAAAATAATATTATTTTTTGTTGGAACTAACATGTTGATCACCAACAATAATGTAACAAAGGTAGATATCACTACAACACTGAAGACTTTGTACTAATTCTCATCAGCCTGATAGTCAAATAAAATGAAGTTTTACTGGCACACACACTTACTTCAAGGCCTCAATCCTATGAGATGCAGAAATCTAAGTTTTGCAAAATTAAGCAACTGTAGAAAAAACAAACAAAACAAAAACCAATTGAGTCCCTTTTTAAGCCTATGCATGTGCTCCTAAAACATGCCTAGCTTGTTAAAGGGAATGAGCCCTCAGCTTCCATTAACTTGCTAGGGACCTGATGCAAATGAATAAATAACAATACTATAGGCACAGTATCAAACAGCAGCAAGTCTTCTCACTGTAACCATGGTGGTAGCATTCATCAGTGCAACATTATCACAATGGTTTTCAATCCTTGTCAGGATGATGGTGTGAAAGTCTCTCCAACTAATTTTATGGGTCTTTCCAGGGAAAGAAAACTGAGGTAGAAGACAGTTTGGAAAACTGGATGTGTTTTAAGTTTAACATCCAGTACAGGAACACCTGTTTGCTTCTTTAAAGATCTAGGAGCTTTTGTGTGCCCATCCTACATTATTATTGCTCATTATTATTATTATGTCCATCCCATATTGCAGACACATACAGTTAACGTACAGCTCTTTTCAATGTTAGGAATAAGCACAGAAAAGCTTAGGAACAAGGTTAAATTTGCATCACAAAGTCCCCATTCCTACAGACTATAAGTGAAAACAATGTTTTAGAACGGGATTCAGCAGGTTTCAGTCTCCAGTCTTCAGGAAAACCCACAGAGAACTAAGTGCCTGCTGAAATTAGCTCCAACTCTGGAAAAAGGAGACAGCACTATATTACTTTTCTCCTCTTACTAGAAACATTTGTCCAACGTCTGTGTTTCTTTTAACCCTGTTGTGCTTCTCAGCAGACAGGGAAATTTGACCCAGAGGATTTTGTCTATCGAAGCTATGCTTAATCATTTGGCCGTATTACATCATTACAAAACAGCTCAAAATAGAAGGTTCCTTTTAATAGATTTCTTGGTTCAGCTAACAAAAATTATTCAAACTTCAGTTTTAGCAGAGCTTATTAAAGCAGTACTGTACAGTTATAGTAATTGTCAATAAAGTCTTTTATAGCAGATTTAACTCAGCATATTTTAGATCTTGCCAATTTGAGACAGTTTCCATAAAAAGGAGAACAGCAATGTTACAGTGATAACTCAAAAATGGAAAAAAGGAATTATTTAGCATAAAAGGAATTATTTAGCATAGTAAAAGGACATATAACTAGGAGTAATGGGAGGAAATTAATAAAGGGAATATATCAGTAAGGGAAAAAGAAAAAAAAAACCTGACTGTGAGATAAGCAATAGAAAAATCTCTCTGGAGTGCAAAGAATGGCCCACTGCTAAGCAATTTTAAAATAACTGGCCAGAACATTCCCAGAGATACAATTCTGTACTGGTACAAACAGAAGAGTAGGTTACCATTCTGTCTTCTAATTTCTATGAAAGCAAACAAGTAAATTTATTTTTCTGTTTGACAAATCTAGTGAAAATCAGACTCCCAGCTATTGAGATGTAACTGGACAGCTTTCATCTTTGCTGGAGTCAGAAGCAATAATAAAAAGTGTTCTATTGTGTTGTGTTGTTTTGGTTTGGTTTTAATATGAATATTAGTTTCGTTGTTCTGAGTGATTTATTATATTGATGTTACCTAGAGATAATTTGTTTCTTGACTGAAATTAAGAAAACAACAAATATTTTCATTTCATTTCAGAAATTGAGGTGGGGTGTGGGGGGGTGATTGTTAAGCTGTTATATTTTTAATCAAACCCATTTAACTGTAGAAGAAAACTGAGAAACTAAATACTTTTATATACAGGCCTCACAGTCACAACAAAACATAAAAAAGCTGAAAATTTAGTATAGAATAGAATTCTTAAAAAATCTTCAGTTTACAGGATCCTGCATTAAAGTGTTTATTCAACAGAAATTAATTGAGATATTAATGCATTTGCATTTAAACACTATTTTTAATTTACTTTGACATTATTTTAAATTTATTTTAAGCATATCAAAAAAAAAAAAAGAAAAAGAAAGGAAGGAAAACAATTTTTAAGCTAAAAGCAAGTTTGCAGGCATGAAGCAAGTTATAGCATACGTGTTAGGTTTTAATAGTTGTTCAATAAAAAGGATTAGACTATGCTGTTTGGACAGCACAAAACTCTTGAGATATTTCATGTCTGCATTGAAACTGTAGGTAACTCAACTATAGTAATCCATAGAAAAAATGGAATTGAATATGTACATAAAAATACTGGGTTTTTTTACACAAACATAGTAAAATCCTCTTTTCACATCAATCTGCAATGAAAACAGGGATCACAACAGTAATTATGGCAGATCCAGACCAAACCAACATCTTCTTCACATCTGTAGTTTTGTAGGCTTAAACATGATTCAGGTTATTTTTTATGTTGTTTTGGCTCAGTATGAGAGCACTACAAGTTTGATGTTTTGAGTACTTTCTTTTTCTTAGTATGCAAGTTGAAATGCTTATACTAAAACTTCTTCTCACTATGTGTTTGCAGTGATATATCTCCATTAATTAAGAATCAAAAACTGTATTTCTGTAGGCACCAGAGAACCTTAAAAACAAATGACTACATAGCTTCTCTCTAAACTAGCAATACATAAGATGTTGCAGTAATATTTGTTATTTTTTAGTAGTTTGAAATAGCAAATCTTAGCATGCACAATTATGCTACAGTGTGATTAATATTACTAAATGATTAATAAACAGATTGATAAAGAGGGGTTTAGGATTTTATTATTATTATTATTAAAATAAAACTATTGTGTTTACTTATTGTGTAACCTTATTTTAAATATGTAAAATTAGTTGAAGTTTTGTAGTCCCAAGCTACAGGGACAACAGTTAATTTTTAGATCTTCCCGAGTATTTTTTTATTTAACAGAAAACTTCAAATTACCATGAAGTTTGCACATAAATATGCAGTTAAAATGAACAAGCTACAAAGGGAAAAATAGTCAATCCAATTTAAAAAATCAGGTAGTGTAATTTGAGATCAGTCTAAAGTTTTGTAGGTAAAAATAGAAGGATTTTCTAACCAGATCATCCATATATTTTTTTCCAACTTTCAGGATATAGATAAGAAACTGGAATAATAAAACAAAATGTAACTACAAATTTATGATTGCATCATAGAAACATTTATGTCATTATAATTTCTACATTTAAAATCTATTCAAATATGTTTGAGCATTTCAGAACAAAATAATCCCCCCACTCCCCAATTAATATTTGAAGCTTAAATTTATCCAGCCATCAGAAAAGATTCAGAGTACTATTGTTTTTATGTAGCTCTAATTCACCATTTACTCTGAGGGTTATCAGCTTGTGTAAAAGTGCAGAGGGCAAAGTGTAACTTTAAAAAAAGTTACATTTGGAACATAGTACCTCTTCTGTGTCTAACTGGCATGATCTGCTAACCAGGATAGTGTGTTTGTTCATGTTCATGTAAATTTCAATATTCATTCACCACTTCTCACTGTAGGTAACAGGTATCTCTAGTATTAAAACATAATCTTATGTGGATTCTGTTATTACAGTCGCCACAACGTCAAATTCAATAAGATTCAAAGAAATAATTTGCTCCTTGTTGAATCTACTTCTTTAAAACTAAACAGTATCAGTGCCTTTAATCTATTATGTTTTGCTTTAAATTCAGTAATTTGTCACTGAATTTATCACTTACATTCACCTGATAAATAAAGAGTACAAATGACCCTGGCAGATGATTTTAAAAAAATATATTTAAAATATTTAAAATATTACACCTTCAAAATTCAGGTATCTTATGTGAAGTGTATCATAAAATTAAGTACAGACATTATTTATAAATGTGTAATGTTAAATGTATTTAATTTTAAATATTCATCTATCTATTTATCTAGAGGTATTCGTATTTAAAATACCTTATATTTGAATAATACAACTTAATAATAGAGTAATTGCAGAAATAAGAAAAACTTATTAATATAATAATAATATTACTTCTACTTTCTTTCTGTTAATTTTCTTAATTTGGTTCTGTTCATTTCCCTTTGCTTTTTGCTTGCCTGCATTCTCTCTAACACATGTAGTTAATAATTTTAGTTTATTTCAATTATAAATGTAGACACCTGGAAAAATAATACTATCGCAATTAACATCTGTCTGTAAAATGTGACAAAGTGTGTGGCTGTTTGAGGAAGGTGCTGTTTCAGTACCTTACCCCTATTCAAGAAGGTAGATAAGGGAATCTTTTACAAGACAGTGTTGTCACTCCATGCCATATCAACTATTGGGAATAGAGAAACAACAAGAAAGCAAAGTGTTAGGATGTTATCTCATCTCCTTCTTGAGTTCTTGTTAGAATTCCTTGAAAATAAAGACTAAATTTTATCCTAAATAAATAAATAAATAAATAAATAACTATGTTTGTAGTCAGCTACAGTAGTTCTGCACTGTGCAAAACAAGAATAAGATCCAAATATTATTTATTTATTTATGTTTTTTTAGTACCTTATCCACTGTAGTTAAGATAACATGATTTTCCTGTTTGATTATGTTTTAAGCCTATGTATTTAAATAAATTCTGTATTGACAATAAATAATTTTGCAACTGAGAATTTACCTTTTCTTAGTAGTGTAAGAATCAGAAGGCAAACAACATGCTTATTAAAAATAAATAAATAAATAAATAAATAAATAAATAAAGCAATATAATAGGGATGGAAGGGAGAAGCAATTTGGAGTCCATAGGAAGGTTACCATAAGATTTACATTTTTCATAAAAATATAAGTAGCCACCATTTTGCTGTAATCCCAGAGCAGCAACGAAATGGTGGTATAGAAGAAAACTACCCTATCAGACAGATTTCATCATTGCTCCTATCCGTCACTATCTTCTTTCACTAGCATGATTGTTATTTACCTTTCTCCTTCTTGCAAGCAACATCCTAATTTTAGATTAAAAATCAACAAATGTAAAGTAATAAATAATTAAAGTTTAATTATTAAACCTTGGTTACCTGCTATAACAAGTGTTTTTTTTTTTTTTTTTTTTTTTTTTTTTTCCCCTTGTCAAACTGCAAAAAAAGTACAGCATAGTGTTTCTATTACACGGTGATGAATACATCTCTTGGAACTGGTTCTATATGAAAACTGTATCCTAGAGGTAGAACACATGGTATGGAATATGGTTGCTTCATTGGTCAGTATGGTATTTTAATTATTATATGATTAAATATACATAAGTAACACTCAAAGGACCAAAATGGCTTAAATAATTGTTTCTGATTTTAATGCACAGTGCTGTGTTTTGTGAAGCATTTTACATCTAGTGAACTGTACTCAGTTTAGAAAAGTGTATTAATGCATCAATTTTTCTATGCAATGCCAGCCCTTTTTGGTTAATGCATGCTTTTCAGAAGGTGTGGTATGGAGTACCTACTTGTATACAAAGAGGGAGACAGTATTTGTAGATTAGTGCAGGTATATTCTGTAATATCGTGCTGTACATATTAAAAGAATTCTGAAAGTTTATTCCACAATTTCTACCAAAGCACTATAAGCTTTATTAAATTGGTCCTAAATCTTCAAATTTGTAGTAAGTCAGAAAAGTAATTTCTGTAATCTACTTTCTAATACTATGCTTGGTGTTTACTACTATAAATATGCAATGTTGTTAAAATAGATGACATTTTCAAACACTGTATCGCATAGAAAAAATGTTATTTTTTCAGATATAAGTTGAATATTTCAGATTCCAGCAACATCTCTTAATTAATAAATCATATAATACAAAAATATAGGTCATTTAAGAGGTGATGGATGCTGAATGTGTTGTTGTTGTTGTTGTTTGTTTGTTTTTTAAATAAATCTTCTCTAAAACATCTTTAACAATGTAAAATTTGTTTGTACAAATGTGCAATTAAGTTCAAGTGAAACAAATGTCCTGTTCCTCTTAAGTATTTTCATTCTTTTCCAATTCAAAGCAAAGTGTTTAGCTAACACTGCCACCTATTGCTTAAACGATATAGTAACTAAATTCTGTTGCAGTTTTTTGTCACTTGTCTTTGCTGTTTTGTTTGCTTTCATTATTTCTAATAAACGGCTCAGATTTTCATATTCAAGAATGGTTAACTAATAGTAAATGTCTGTCTTCAGTACTATGGTTATAATTTCCAAAAATTAATGGAAATGTAACAAAATAATATTTCAGTATCTATGAAAGTAAATTTCTATAAAATACTAAAAAAAAAAGAAATCATTCAAAATATAAGATCCTTCCAGAAAAGGATCAAACGAAAAGACAAAAACAACAAAAGAAAATTCTTTATGCTATTGTAGGCCACATATTTCAAATTCCAAGTTACTGGTCAGACAAAATATGTCTAATGTCATCCAAAGTGATTTTTGCTAATATTTTGTAAGAGGTCAGGTCACTCTAATTATAAATCTACACCTGCAGTTCTTTTAGAGACACATATATAAAAGCATGGTAATGAGTGGTATAGGTATAGGTATATATATTATTTATATATATATATATATAGGTATGGGTATATATATTATTTCTCTTCAGTAAATACTTCGATTTCAGCCAACCATCAAATTCCACATCTGAACAAGAATCATACCATCTGAATAAAACTTAGCTAGCCTGAAAAATAAAAACAACAACAAAATAAAATAAATAAATAAATAAATAATGAAAATAAAATTATTTAATTTTATACAAAAGAAAGACTGAAAAACGGGTACTGAGTAAGCAAAGTCATATGTATCAGTCAGGAAGATAACAGGTTAATGTAAAATAACACCAGTTACATAACCTTATATGTCATAAGTACAATCTAAGTTCATTTACAGTTATAAAGATTAGTTAGTTATTCTAGAAGAAAATTTGTTGTTGACAGACTTCTCCATGTATTACTCAGTCTGTGACTAAAATAAGTTGACTTTACTTCATCACTACCGAGAAGCAGCTGTATGTACTACAATATCCCTTTACAAA
The DNA here is from genome assembly GCF_963932015.1 of Anas acuta. Taxonomy (NCBI): domain Eukaryota; kingdom Metazoa; phylum Chordata; class Aves; order Anseriformes; family Anatidae; genus Anas; species Anas acuta. Next base: position 126,511,699 of record NC_088980.1, on the reverse strand, counting down.
GCCATAGTTTTTCTGTCTAAATATATTCAGTCACAACACAGAACATTGAAGTTCAAACTATGTTAAAATATAAGTCCTATAAGTTCTGAAAGATTTTTCATATTTGTGACATTATCAGAGAAAGGATGCATTCAGGAGGAATAGAAAATATTTTAATAATAGTAATAATAGTAATAGTAATAGTAATAGTAATAGTAATAGTAATAGTAATAGTAATAATAATAATAATAATAATAATAATAATAATAATAATAATAATAATGTATTACTGCCTTTACTTAACTGTCAAAGTATTTAACATATCTGTGGTAGCACAGAGTTTTAGGGTTTTTACAGTAACATAAGGAAGTATATAAAGAAAGATAAAGGAAGGCTAAATTTCTTTTCTACTATTTTTCTGTAATAATAAATGGGTAACTTGTAAAACAGCATTTCGAAACAACGTATAAGCAAGATTTTATTTTTTTTTCCCACTTATATGTTTTTGTCCTGACACTATTAACCATTTCCTAAAATTTTACTAAAAGTTTACCTATCAAAACAGTCAGCTATACAACCAAGCAGAGCTAATGTCACAATGTGGTTCAAAAGCTATTGAATTCAAATAAACAGCTATACACGTACTTTTATCTTGATTGGTTTATTTCCTACTTATACACTCTCACCTCCAATAACAGTACTGGATTCTCGTACTGATGAAAGAAAAAAAAAAAAGTTTTTTTCTCCTTTTTTCCCCTGTTTAAATAAAATGAATATTATGCATTTAGAAATGTTATGCATTGAGAAAAAGTTAGACATTTTTCAGATTTCATTAAATGTTAGTGTACCAAAAACAATTTGGCAACAGAGTATTCAACCTTAAATTCACTCAGTAGAATGTAGTAATACAGTGGATTGAATTATTAATGACCTAATTGGTAAACATTGATTTGTAATGTAATTACTTGTATAATGCACCATTTTATGTGAATCAGACTAAGACCCAAAAGTCTGGTACTTTCAATATAGTTTTTTTTAAAAAATACACCACTTGTATATATTCAAAGAAGAAAACATCTCTTCATTTTCTCCTGTTACTAACTTTCTTTCTGAAACAATAATATGTTTTCTAAATAAATGTTTCATGAAGTCTGCAGGTATATTTTCCCTACTCCTTTTATCACCTAAATTGTGACATACCTAAAACAAAGCTTATGTAAGAAAAAAATAATAAAAAAGTAAGATTGTAATTATGTTAGGTTATAATTATGTAAGAAAAAAAAAAAGTCTTATTTTAATAAGAATATTAAAAAATAGATAAAGAGAACAAAAATATATATGGAGTATATAAAATCAAATGTATAATAACTACAACTGGTAAGGAATAATATGCAATGTTTAAAATCCGGAAAAAAACAGAACCTACTGATAAATAATTTATTAATTTTATCTCCAAAAAACAATTTACAATTGCATTAAATCAATACTTTCTGTAGATGGGCTAAAAATCAGTATAATTCTGGCCAATACTATATAGGAAAATATAGGCACATATAAAAAATAGGCACATGCATACTAAAGTGACTGTGAAAATACCAGTATGCCTTACATTTTAGCATTTGTGTTGTAAAACACACTTAGTTCAGACAAAGGTACAACTTAATGTAAGGAATAAATACAGCATAGGTGAAAATCAGTATCTTCATTAGTTATCTACTGTAATTGACTACATATACCATGCTAGAATGTAAGTTAAAGTGCAAAAAATACGATGGTAGTACCTCAACAGCTAACATCATCATTACTTTTATAACTCAGTTTTACTAGATCATTGCTTTAAATGAGCATCACAAAACCAATGGAGCTTTAGTCTTTACATTACATTTTCTTCATAATCTTTTCCAATTTATTTTTTTTCTTGCATGCCATCATTTTAATGTAAATCTTTCTTTTTCTTTTCAATAAAATGAAATGATTAAGTAATCCTGCTTTTTGCATGATTAAAGATGACGGATAAGCTTGGGTGGATAAAAATCAAGGCTCCTAACAGAATCTGTGCACCTCACATGTCAGAATCCTTCCAGCTTGTTCAGCGCTAATGACAGGAAAAATTAGCATGTCTGTGAGTTGCCTAAAAAGGATAACAGGCTACCTTTAAGGACCTAGCAATACACTACCCTAAATTTCAAACAGTTGTTTTCCATAATTTTATGTAATAAACCCTGATGAATTGTTTTGAAACAGATTAAAAGAAAAATCATTATTTAGATAAATAATAAATGTTCATTAAATCTATCAGTGACTACTACTGTGACATTTAATCACCACCTTCGTATCAACAGATAAAACACTAAGAAAATAAAATACAAGGAGTGCTGAATACTGGTGAAAAACACAAAACTGGTGAAAAACAATAATGTATTTTCATGATCTAGTGAAACACAACTCAGAACAGGAAAAACAAATGAAAAAAAAAAAAAAGAACAAACAAAACAAACAACCTCAAAACTAGTAATATTTACCAGTGTTTCTTTCTTTTCAAGAACCCTATATAATATGTGTTCATCCTTTTCTGACTCAGACAAGAAAACTAGAAAGGGGATATTACAATACAGCACATACATACTGCCATCGCCTCTAGACATATGACCCAAAATGATGCTAAGAAGTCTCTCTCTGACCTCCTGCTAACCAGCCTCTTGTGATTAATTCAGCATGTCCCTGAAAGTATCTGCTAGAGATCCTCGTTTTTTTTTAATTTAAGAGTTTCTGAAACCCACCTATAGTTTCACCAATATATATATATATTTTTTAAATTTTATTTTTATCAGAAGAAAAGCATTAATCTATGAACAGAGGTCTGCGATAACAGAAAAGCACCACCTGCCTAAGCATTCACCAAATAGGACCATAAATACCACAACATTTCCTGACCTAAGTTTCATAGACATCTGTATCATGGTAACACTGCATTTCCCTTCCTTGACAGATGAAATTACTATTCTTTGATTTTTTCCCCCTCTCTCTCTCTCTTTTCTGATTATGTTCTGGATGGCAAAATTTGGGCCACAAAATGCTAATTTCTAACCTAACACCATGACAGCAATCACAGCCATCACAAGGATGGAATAAAGAGAGCAATCTAACATCCAGGGATATGAATTTCTGATCAGTGGCTGGCAGACTGCCGTGAAAGCTTACAGTAATCCCATTGGACAGCTAGGGTTGATGAAGCCTGGGAACAGGCAGCCACAATGTAGGTAGTTCACAATTGCAAGCATTTGTCCATAATTTAAAGCTATATGAGAAGTGGAGAGTATTCATCTGAACAACAAGCTGTAATTTAACTAGAGTAACATTTACACAGTTTTTAACCCATTAAGTCCACCTATCCTTACACTGTCATTCCCTCTGTTTAATGCCTTCTGTAAACAAAAATTCTGCACATTAAAGAAAAATATATTTTTAGCATTTGCAGGACTCAGAATAATTTGGAAAGATTAACTCTTACTGTATAACTGAGGGAAAATAGTGTTTATTCTTAAAGTCCTGATCATGTAAAAGCTTACCGAGGTGAGCAGTCCCTCTGAAGCCAAAGGTGCCAGTCCTGTCACCCCCACTCACACTGTGTAAAATCTAATTTATAAACTGATCACACGATTAAGGTCCTTTTCAAAGTGCTAGTGCCTCAATCATCCAGTGACGTCCCTACATGACGAGAACAAGCCCTCACCAAAGTCGAGAGGCTCTGCAAATAACTGATATTAATGCAGGCTTTGAGCTCCTGTACAGCATAGCTCGGCCGGATCGCGGGGGTGCTGCATCTGTAGCATGGATTGTAAAATCATTTTGCCTTGTGCTCAAAAGCCTTGAAATGCAGCTTTCTGCACAACCCAAACATGTTCCTCCTGCCTCTCAAGAATTCATCCGTCATTAATTGTCATTCTTCTGCTTTGTTACTAAGGTTTTGCTGTGTGTTTGCTGCCAGGATTTATGAGGCCCAGACATGGTTCCAGAGCTGCTGCCAGTGAAGAAGTGTCGATGCAGATGTGAGAGCACAGTGAAAACTAATGACACACAAAAGTGGGCAGGTAGAACTGCCACTGCCACACACAGAGCACAGAACAACAAGCAGAGATTATCATAGCAGTGCTAAAAATGCACGAGTTACACACTTGCAAATGTTTTCTGTTTTCCCATGGAAGCTCCACAAGCCAAAATATGTAGCAGCTGCAATGCACCCAGAAGGCACAGAAGGAGGACAATTTGACCCTCTTGTAGGCAGGGAGAGTCATCACAGTGACTTAAATGAGGCAAGTTTCACAAAACATTTCACACTAGTAAACTACTATTAATATGCAAAGTGATTAAACTGTGTCTAAATGTGCTAAGAAAATACTGAAATGCAACTAAATACAGGAAGAGCAACAAGTCCAGAATCTGATGAAGACCATGGATAAAGTTATATTCATTTTTTTTTTCATTTGTTCTAAAGAAGGACTGCTTCAAGTTTAGTGTAATACAGTGACAGTCAAGTTCAGTATACCTTGCAGCACTGAAAAACAGGAAGACATCATTACAGTGATGTGGGTGTTGCAGAGTGACTCTGGTGGTTTTAGACACAACTCACGTTTTTAAGATTTTCATCTGTTGTGAAGATTCTACTGATTTGTGACTTAGTTCAAAAAGGGAAGAGGGAAGGAGAAGTGGGGAAATTACTACTGTAACCACCTGCAAATATTTATGTCCAAAATACAATAACTGCAACATGAGCAGCGTTTTGTGCCTTTCTTTGTTCTTTCTTTTGTTCTTCCTCCAGTCCTTTCTCCTGCTTCCTCCCCCCCCCCCCTTTTCCTACTAGCTTCATCCCTTTGTTTTGTTTTCCTTCCAATCCTCCCTTTGTTTTTGTTTTGTTGTTTTGTTTTGTTTTGTTTTGTTTTCCCTCCAATTTAATTTTTCACTCCCATTTGTAAATAATGAATCTCCTTCAATCTGTTCCATTGTGGGTTTTTATTTTTGTTTGTTTGTTTCTTTTGTTTGGGTTTTGTTTGCCTTCATTGTTGTTGCTTGATTTGTTTTGTTTTGTTTTTCAATCTTTAAATGCATTCCCTCCATTCTTATTCCATTTTTTAAAGTTCTCCTCAGCCTTCTTTGTGACCTTTCCCTTCACACTTTCTTTCCTGGTTATTGACACGTCATGTGTCTGAGATAGACTCTCACCAGTTTCTTTCCTTTCAGCAGAACTCAATGAAGTAGGCTGATGAGGCACTGGAACAGGTTGTCTTTAGAGGATTTGGATGCCAAATCCCTGGAAATGTTCAAGGCCAGGTTGGATGGGACTTTGAGCAACCTGATCTAGTGGAAGGAGACCCTGCCCATGGGTTGGAATTTGATAATCTGTAAAATCCCTTCCAACCCAAGCCATTCTATAATTCTATGAAATATATGCACAGATCTCCAGCTGGGTCCTCTTAGCCTGTTAACATGAGCACTTAGGTACAATGTAAATATTTTAGCCATGATAGTAAAGGGTGGAAGGGAGCAGGAGATGGATGCTAGTAACAGCTCATGCCTGAGAGCAGAGTGTTCACTTCACACCTTACCATGCTTCAGAGAATAGAGAGACTGCTTCCCTTAATGCGTATCATTTGGGTATATCAGGCTTGCAGTGGGCAGTACTCCTTACTGACCCCATCAAAATGCATTAGGTGTAATAATACATTGGTTTTCATTAGAGGCATCCACACACACAACCCCCCCACCGTATTTATAATATACAAACAAAATGACCCCAAACAAGTTTAAAACTGATGGACACCTACCAGAATCACCAATGGATCAGAATGTACTTATTGGTTCTCTCAAGGGGGAAGCTAGACTATATTTCTGCTCAGCTATTTTATCCACCGTATTCTCAGCAGACATTTGGACAATAAGGAAAAGTGATCTTGCTACACAACAGCAATTAGCATACATATTTTTTTATACTTTTCATTACTTCTAATAATCACTTTTCCATGTGATTGTCCAACAGGCTTAACAGTGCACTTGGAGGAACAAGTCTTTAAAGCACAAGATATCAAAAGGAAATGTAAGAAGGTGTGTTGGATACATGTATCAGCCAGCACTGTACTGCTGATTTCAAATGTTTTAGCAAAGACTGTGTATTACCCCTAACAAATCATGGTAGTAGATTTGGAAACTACCATCAGAAGAGTTGTGTGAAGTCAACTTTTTTTCTTGCTGTCTACCACACAATATAGTGACAGACTCAAGCTTCAGAGGAGCAGTGGCATGAAAGAAGAGGGCAGGTGTATATGCTAAGTCCAACATACTGAAGTTTGCTAAGAGTGGACTCAAAGAGTGATTCAGAGGTTTCTTTTTCTTTTCTACGAGCTACTAGCAGTTTCTGAAAGAGTATTTGAATAACATTTTAGATCTCTCTAGAAGTAGTTTATCTGTCTTGGGGCATGGCTTCACAAGCTCTCTCCCAGTCCTATTATAACTGGAGGGTGTCTCTATCAGCTCTTAAAGAAGAAAAACCAGAAATATATTGAAAATACTTCCACTATGTAACTACGGATAGATCCCAAATAGTTTGAGTATAGGCAATTTACAGAAAAGAAAACTTAAAAATATTTGTATATGCATAGTTGATGACAATATTTGATAGATACGGACATAAGCATATACATTAAAAAACAAAACAAAACAAAACAAAACAAAAAATTACTCCATGCAAAAAACTTGTAATAAAGCTAGGAATCCTATAGATCTTTCCAAGAGCCAACCTATCAGTCCAACAAATGAAAAGAACCACTGGCACAGAAAACTCAGGTATGTTTCTGCACAGACACAGCAAAAAAAAAAAAAGAGAAAGTGGATAAAGACTCTGACACTTCAGCAGCAATATCCAGCAGTGTTACTTATTTTCTTTGGAACTTTCAGTAAGTCTTAAATTCATAGTTTTCTCTCTGTGTTAAATGGGAAAGATAATACTCCCTCTCCATTCCTCACAGCTATGTTGTCAGCCAAGATTCATTCACACTTGTGTAATGTGGTGATGGAAGCAATATAAATGTTTAGATAAATACATACAGAAGAGACTTCTAGACACACATGTAAAACGTCATCCCCCAAAACAATCTGCATGGCTAGCTTTTGGAAATAATGAGTGGGGACAAGTGGGGTTGAATGTCTGTTTGAACCCAACCCGATTCCCAGGGGTTGCTATTGGCAACCATTGTAACATATGTCTACTATTAACCTCCCAAATGCCTACAAATCTGAAAAAAGTGTAACATTCAAAGTCCATGCTTATCCATCAATTACCCAATGTCCTGATATGAAAAACATGTTTTGATCTGATACTTTTTTATTTTGCACCATGAAATTTTTCTATTGATCCCAAATCTACAAAATTCTGTAAAAATGTATATGCAAAATCAGAAAATTTAAAAAACTATTTCAGAAACAACTGAGCAAGAGTATTTATGTTCCATGATATATTTTGGGTTCTCCTATCACTCCATTAAATTTGAATTTTCTACATATTTTCTACATATTTTTTTCTTCATATTTTCCACAGTTTCCTCTTCAAAATATTCTCGAGACATAGATATGGTAACAATCAAAGAAATGTAGTTTGCCTCAGATTACACAAACTTTCTTCTAGTCTGATGGCAGTTCTATTCACTGGATAAGATATGAATATATCAGTTTAATAGCATTCCTTTTAATCGGAGTTTCAGATTATCACACAATTTCCAGGCACTTAAAGAGATGTATATTTTGTTTATTTTATTAGGAAAACCACTACTACAACCTTTTTTATTTTTTTTCATTTTTTAATTTTATAACTTCCTTTTTCAGTGCTGCTGATATTGTAGTTTACTTCACTTCCAATTATTTTAAGCCTGACAAGAATTATAGCAAACATTACTAAAAGACAAAAATGCAGAAACTAAAAAGTTGTGAATACTCTCTGTGCAATTCTCAGAAAGCTTAATTGGATACAGCTTAACTGAAATGAATAGTGTACACTGAGTGACTTCCAACATATATTTCTAAGTCCAAAATGACCTCTTTTCTCCACATTCTAGCCTCTTTCCCATATGAGAAGTTTAATTCTCTCGCATATATTTTGGTGTGCTATTCAGATGCTTTAGCTGCAGACAGTCAAAGGCATACTTCTTTATTAAAGACAGAATAAATACAGAGTAAAATTATCAGATAAATGCACACCAGGACATATGAATGCATGCATCTTTATGATACATGTATGCAGAGAATATTTTAAAATACATGTATGAGAAAAAATAAATCTATCTATTCACAACAGAAACACAGTTTGGATGATATCCCACACAGCTTTCAAATGCTTCTTGTTGTTTAAAGGGTCTTTGAAAAGCCATATATATATAAATCATTGAAAAATAATAATTATTACAATTTATATTTTCTTTTACATTGCTTCTATTTCTTTTAGAATTATATTTGACTTGTGAATTCACAGAATCATTCAATGCAAATTTAGCTACCTATAAGTGACATCCTTATGTGCTCTTTAAGCCTTGTAAACCACAAACATCACTGAGAAATAGAGACAGAAAAGAATAAGAAAGAAGTTTAAACATGCCTTGGGAACTGAACATTTAACAGGAAATTTCCCAAAACCACTGAAAATGTTAAATTCTTCTGCAACATATTTTGTATAATTCTTCTAACTATGGTCAACAAATCTACATAGAAAATTCTGTTATGAACTGCACTAATATGCAACATCCCACAATCTTACCACCCGTTTTCCCCTTCTGTGCCACTTCTCTGACATCTGGGAAAGTAACACAAGGCTGATAATATTAACTGAATCAGTTGCATAATTCTGCAGTTATCACCCACATTAGGAAAACAAATTTTCTTCCTATTCTAGGTCAAGTCATTATGAAAATTTGTACGCATGACTAGCAAAATAATTTGTAGAATGTTGTTTGCCCTGACATTTTGCTATCACAGTGCCTCAAAAAGTGAGGTCATTAAAGCCTGTTAAACTTCACAATTGCATTTCAGATCCTGGGTGCCACTGGACAGATCATGAGAAGCAGATAGCAGAGCGGCAAGTTTGTATTTCAATACTCGCAAAGGAAGTGTTCCTGAAGCTGTTGTCTCCTTGGTAGGTGTTCAAATGACCTTTCAACAGTGGATTGGCACAAAGTAATGGTCAATAACAACGGTTTGCTGTAGGGAAGCCTTCCACTCTGTCACCATGGTTTCCAGAGCTGAGAGCCCCTTAAAAGTAATTTGCAGCAAATGGGACAAAATCAGGAATTGGATGTAAATATTCTTTGTCCAGTATGTTAAATCTGTGTGAGAGATTCCACAGCTCTACTTTACAGCTAAGACCAAAATGGATATCCTAGCTTTTTCTTTAAGTTTAAATAAGTACCATGAAAATGCACATGTTTTTACATTATTAAATGGTATCTAGAATGTTATTGTACATTGTTATAAACAAAATACAGGAATGTCACAGTTGACTAAATTCCTATCAATTATGAACTTAATTTTTACACACATTTAATACTTATCTCATTTCAGACTTTTCTATACTGAGAAATTTTCTTTTAAAGAAAAATGGTTTATACAGTTCACTTCCTGCCATAATCAAGGTCTTTCTAACCTGATATCTGAAGGTTATGCTTCAGTGAATAATTCAGTAGGTTAGTGAAACTGTGGCAGCAAAGAAAGTGCTAATCTTAGATGGAAGCTGTGAGGGATATTAAGAAACAATTGCAAAAAGTGACATATTTAATAGAGAAAGATTACTCTGTGCTACATCTATTTAATTTGAATTGAATAAATTTTGCCAGTATTTTATGAGATGCAGTCTGCAAATTATGTGAAACTTCATAGTGTCACTGAAGTCTAGAGGAAAGAATAAAGGTTTTTTTTCCCCTCAACCATTTTATGAGTATTGTGATTTTTGAGGACTTCTCACTCTTTCAAAAGAAATTTCAAAGGAACTGAAGAATCATTCACTGTAGGACTTTATTAATTTGAATTAAGAAAGAAGAAAGGGTAGTAAAAGGTGATAGTACTGAAAGATAAATAACAAGAGGCAATAGAAGGATCTTGTGTAATGAGACTTCTTGAAATAACTGAATTCCTTCTGGACTGTGACTGAGTGAGGGCGGAAATGTTCTCCATCTTTCAGGGAAAATTTAGTTGATCTAGTTTAGACAAGTCTGAAAGTATGAGTAAAAGCAAGTGTGAAAAATGATAGGGGCCGGTTTTGCCCTTAATCACTAAACAAATCCTTAATGCAAAGCCAGTCCTGACAAAAATAATTAAAGCCTATGTTCATATGATACCTTGTATGAGTAAGTAGAAGAGGAATATGATGCTAATACTAAAAAACAAACAAACAAACAAATAAACAAAAACCTCATCCCATACTGTACATATAGAGATCATTTTAAAAGCTTTTTTTTTTTTTTTTGTCACTTGTAAACAAACATTTATACTTTCTTTCTTTTATATTATTGGTTTTCTTATATAATCTACCAAAGTGTTAATAAATTATTCACCTGGTAAAAGATAACCAAGTACACAACAAACCTTTTAAGAACAGAGGAAAATAAAATAATTTCTACACACCAAGAAACACACAACAAGATTCAAAATGTTGGAAAAAAACAATCATTTGAAGCTGTATATTAATGTAGCTTCTACATGCAATCATGCATTGGGTCTATATTTTACTAATTATGGTATCAAAAATATCTAAGCATAGACATTACTCAAAATTTTCCTCAGAAAAATACCTCCCTGAGTATTTTGAACTTTTTTCCTGCACCACCATCATCCCACAGTGCAGCTTGGTGGAAATATCCTGAAAGTTATAGCTTTTTATTTCTCCTTTTTTTTTTTTTTAAAGTTCTTGTATTATTTTATTTTTAACAAGATGGTAAACAAATATAAAATAACTGTTAATAATTCTTGTATACTTTGGGGTTATGCCAACCACAGAAAATAGTTGTGCATTTTGAAGTTAAAATCTGCAAGCTGTTGGTCCTAAATATGGATTGTTTCGTATTTTCTTTTGCTATAAGTGGTCACATTATTCAAGTATGAGAGTAGACAATAGCTCCTTCCCCCTTGTCCCTTTCTCTTCCAAGTGCAAGAATGGTAAAACCATTAGAACTCCATACTACAGACAAAATCATTCTCTCTGATCTGCATGGTGGTTCCAATATTCCCAACGGGCATTCTGTGCTATGTGAATAAAGAGACAAATTTCACTAATATTATGAAACACAATAATTTCACTGTGTATTCACTGATGCTGTTAACACTATAATTTCTTCTTTACCCATTTAGAATCCCCTTTGTCTGCTCCAAACAATAAAGACAAAAACACAGATCTACTGTACATTTCAGAGAAAAAAAAATACTTATATGCATGATTAACCTTATACTGAACAAATTCTTATATGAGCAGGAATGGAAATAGGATATGGAGCATTTCACCTCTGCTATAGGTTACCAGATCAAGCCTGGTTCAGGTCACTGGTAACCTAAAGATATTACAGCCTAATGGTTGGTTTGTGACCCACATGAAATGAGCTGGAATTATTTAAATTCATGGAAATAGGTGTCCATTTCACATTTCACACACACACACACACACACAAAAAAAAAAAAATGCACAGGACTACAGAACTAGCAGCTTTCCTGGTAACATTTATAACAGGCAGTAACTACTGAATTGTAGTGGAGATTGGACTATCATATAAGAAAGCAGCAGCAGAAAGAAAGCAGTTGAAGCATAGGAAAGAGAAAGAGACAGAGAGAGGATGCTGTGTTTGTCTATGTATCATCTGATATGTGTACAAAGAGAAGACTTCAGTCTCAAGGCCTGTCAGTTCAGCACCTTTCACAAGTACAAAATGTCATGTACTACATGCTGATGAAATAAAAGACAAAGGTGTCAAAGGAACCATTACACTATATTCTAGCAATGATCAGAGGATCAACAGCTTCCCTTCTAGATTGACACTATGTTAAACTATGCCAGCATATTTGTCCTGAATCTCTTCTTACCTGCCCCGGTTTTACACCAGGGGTAGAACTTATCACAGTAGCCTCACATTCTGTGAAGTGGAAGAAAAATTAAATATGTATGTAGTTCCATTCTAAGTCATCCTTTGGCTATTTTTCAATAACCATTAGGGATGTATGCATTACAAAATATTAGGAGGCACATTGTTTCTTCTGTTACCAAAAAATAAAGGTTGCGTATTTACTCATTGTATGAATGCAGTGAGTAATCGCAGGAGGTAGAATAACACCTTGCACTAACAGGGCTGCTCAGAGCTAGGAAAGCAATGTGTGAAAATACCATTGTTCAATTTCACATTAGCCTGCATATTTGGCTCACAATGTATTTTTTACATCAACAGAGTCTTCTGTACTTACAGATAATTATGGGAGAGATGCACATCTCAGCTATCAAGGACTGTGATGGCCTCAGAGATACTAGAATGTATTATCCTTTGGTATATGCCACCCACAGAACCTAATAGATGTTGAGAATTCTCCAAGAGAATTCCACATTTGAAAGATGTTCATAGCAGTGCTTCTGCACTGATATGTCAGTAGAGAGTGGAAATGAACTCCCCCAAATTATATTGCAATTAAAAATCTCTGATTTTGGTTACTGAACTAGAAAAATCAGTACAGAGAATAAATAAATAAATAAATAAATATCCTTTTTTTTTTTTTTTTTTTTTTTTTTCATTACAGCAACCTTTGCAACCACAACTGCTGCTGCAGCAATGCCCATTTGTCGAGTCAGGTTACCATTTCCAGTCAAAATTAGATTAAATGGCTCTAAAAAGTTTAGATACTTTCTTTCCTCACAAACATTTTTAGTAGTTCACAAATCTGCAACAGCTTTGGTTATAGGCTAATTGCCTACAGGTCTCCCTGTATTACCCCACTTACATAAATACAGTCACTAGCCTTCAAAGAGTGGTGACTTAGCTTTTACAGGACCTAAACTGAAATAATATGTAGCTCACTCTTTCCCAGGCGCACCTTTTTCCTGCCAGTCTCCTGGCAGGAGAGTTCCCCAACCCTTTCCAGAAGCACAGATGTAATGCACACTGTAATGATGGTAGACTGCTGCACCGAGCTTCTCACTGCTGACACGCATGCCCATTGGAATGGCAGCTTCCTGCCCTTGCAGGGTGCCTCTGAAATTTGTGTCTTAAGCAAGAAGCCCTAAAAGATTCTTCCATTTTAATTACATCATGTAATACAAATCTAACTATCAGTATTTGGACAGATGCTGTTCCAAGGGCTCTGTTTCACAAATGTCAGCCTGGATAAAAGCAAAAAAAAAAAAAAAAAAAAAAAAAAAAGGAAAAGGAAAAGGAAAAGGAAAATTATGTTAAATCTAACCTTTTCCTATTGTGTTCATCACCATTATACACATATACACAATAGGAATATTTTGTCATTCCTACTACATCCTCTCACACCGTACCTTATAGATAACTTTTCACCCTTTATTATGTTTGCAACAGACCATACCTACTTCTTCACCTAGAACCAATATTGAAAACTCACATGCACTGTGAGATGAGTGCAGTATGCATACAGCTCCTGGGACAGTCAGATTGGAATCTGCTCACGTGGCTTACCCTAGCAATTTACCTACTCACACCATGAAAGTCTCACTTTCACTGATTTCTGTGACTGGTCATTTTTGTGGGGGTTCATGTATCTTTACTGAAAATTTCCCCCATTTTCTGCAGTTCTTTCAGCCATTATCCTGCAGGCAAAAGGCTCTAAAACCCTCTTTCTTTTTCTAAAACTTACAGGATATTTTAAAGGAAAAAAAAAAAAAAAAGATAGAGACAAGCACTCTGCTGTTGATAAAATGTCATTTTAGAAGTCCTTCTGTACTTCTTACTTTAGTCTGATATACAGCTGTTTAGAAACTTTGCCTGAAGTTTCTTGTTGTTGTTGTTTGTTTGTTAGTTTGTTAGTGTGGAAAGAGATTGAAATGCATCACTGCATTCTTACAGCTGATCAGCATTAAAATTGGTGTTAAATTCCATCTGTTATTATTGTTGTAATGCACAGAGAGGATTTAAAAGGCACAATTCAGACACCCATCTTCACTGGAAAAAGGTGTACTACAGACTGCTTTAAAAGGCTTTGTATATCAGAGCTGAGTAATGTGGTTCATGGAAAAAGAAATCTAAAGTAAAGCTTCACCAAAAAGTCAGGCTTGTAGTGACATTTCTGCCTGTACTTTTGCATGCAGAACTTCTTTCCAGTCTGCTCTTGAAAAGGAAATACTATACAAGCTCTGAGAGATGCAGTCACAGTAATATTTCAGATAAATGACTAAGTAAAAACATAACCTTGTAGAATTTCTAGACCAAAGGTACCCAGGTATATTTATCTTCTGACATATTAATTGAGAAACAAGTGTTCAATGTTTCCCACTTGGACAAGAACTTAAAAAGAATCTCATAAAACTCATAGGTTTTATGAATCACAAGTAGTCAGGACGATATCTGATTTAAAAAAGTGTATTAATTCCAATATAAAACCTACCTGTGTAAAAATGTGACAGACTCTTCACTTGCCAAACATCATTTTTCCCATCTCCCTCCACACCTTTTGCATTCCTCAGACAGACCTCACAGTCTCAGGTAACCTAAACTTTGCCTTGCACAATGAAAATCAGCCCTCAAACTACGACCACTCTGTACTGGAGATATTCAAAGACTCCTCTCCACCCACTCACCCACAAACACACAAACACACACACTATCTTTGGTATTATCTAAATGGTACTGCTAGTTCATCATCCCCTTGGTTCTCATTGATAAAGTGCAAAGAAAAAGAAGTCTCTGGTGTTGAAGAACCTCTCATAACTGACTGGGATTCTCAAAACAAGCAACAGGATTTAAATACTTTTTTCCAGTTGTGCATCAAAAATCACACAGACTCTTTTGGGAATGTCAGCTTGCCAGTTTGATACTGTATCCAGCATCAAATGAGGAATAATCTGATTTACAAAGGGCCTAGGACTTGATAAATCGGAACTGCATCTCACATTTAATCAAGAAACCAAAGGGAAGCCAGTGCTATCTCTGGGGAACAGATATCAACACTGGTCCCCTTGATCAGACATGCTGCTACTTGCTGAACCCTGAGACACCCTTTACAGCTCATTGTACCACACAAGCCAGAGGTAGCAAATGTTTAGACAGTGCCAGAAGATCATGCATCTGAATGAACATTTTGCAGCACCCATGCCTAACAGGGAAGGACAGAGCATGCTTGGGCAGTTCAAGTATCCTGACCTCCACAAACAGCCCAGATCTAAAAGGACATCCATGTCTCTGAATCTCAGTAACAAAACACAGGTGCTTCCAGTCTAATAATGGTAGGCCTGAATTTATAGACAGTCAACTCCAAGGGTGAGCACAGTTGGACATCTGGCATATTTTACTTTTCATTAACTGTTTTTCCACCTCTGCATGTTTAGAGGTATCTGCCATAGGGGGTCCTGACCCTTTAAAGAGAGGACATGATAACTAGATGCTAAAGAGGGATACAAGGGTGTTGAACTCCCACTTCAATAAACTGTCCAAAAGGAATGCAAACAGAAAATGAGTTTTCTGAAAGCTAAGCACTATCCTGTTTCTCAGTTTTGGGTACTGACCCAACAAGTTTTACACAGAGGACAATCACATCAGTCAATTCCTTAATCTCCATCTGTTTCTGAACAATATATTGACATTACGTACATACTAGACATTGGTCTGTGTTTTATCACTTCAATCCATTCACAAGTAACAACAGTGAAGACACAGCTCTTTCTTCCCACCTGTTATACACACACACCTATAAACACAGGAATACACATAC
Organism: Anas acuta; assembly: GCF_963932015.1. Classification (NCBI taxonomy): domain Eukaryota; kingdom Metazoa; phylum Chordata; class Aves; order Anseriformes; family Anatidae; genus Anas; species Anas acuta. Next base: position 126,495,766 of record NC_088980.1, on the reverse strand, counting down.
ATATACTCATATAAACAAATAAATGAAGGTATACAGCCACATAAAAAATCACGGTAAGGCTCGCGATCAAACAGAAAATTTGCAAATGCTATAAGTGCAACATGCAGGCTAACAAGACATACAACAAAAGACTTCTGAACCTTTATCAAGTACAAATTAACAGGAATACATTTGAATTGTTAAAACGAACATTGCTTTTCAAATAGGTTATTTCCTGTTTAGCATAAAGACAGGAAAAATATTGTTGCAGCTCCACCTAGTGGAGAATTGGGACAAATACAGCGGCGGAGCGGAGCCCCAGGGGCCGCCAATCCGGGGAACCGCGGGGCCGGCAGCGAACGAGGGCAGCGGGGCTGCCCCGGGCCGTCCCCGGCGGGCGGCGGCCTCGGGTGCTGCTGCTCCTTGCGAGGCTCATGGATGGGTCTTTTCCAGCGGTGTCAAATGCTATGGGCCTGGACGTCCAAGATGAAGTATTTGTTTCTTTCTCGCGTGGCAGCTTTGCCGGAGAACAGCACCCGTTAAATCTGGGTCGTCCATCAAAACAAAAGATAAAGATGTCAAAGTTATATATGTTCTTTTAACCAAAAGGAGTCTGAATTTTCACATACATTCAGAATTTTCCTATGACCTCTGCCAAATTAAATGTAAGGGGATTTACTGTGTACACATTTTACTGCAGTATTAATTTGCACTTCTGTAATATATTTAATTGCTTCAAAGTTCTTTCCAAACAGTATTTCAGCAGTATCATTCATGTAGCTGGATACAAGTGAATCCATGGAATGGTTACTGAAATCTCTCTGTGCCTTAGTTTCTTTACCTTTGTGTGATATTGCCAAATTGACAAAATAAGAGAATCATAATGTCACACATACCCATCCCCTCCACACTGAATGTATCCCCTCCACACTGAATGTAAGAAGTGTAGAGGAACTGGAGATGTAAGAAAGAGGAGAGGGAGAGGGAGAGGGAGAGGGAGAGGGAGAGGGAGAGGGAGAGGGAGAGGGAGAGGGAGAGGGAGAGGGAGAGGGAGAGGGAGAGGGAGAGGGAGAGGGAGAGGGAGAGGGAGAGGGAGAGGGAGAGGGAGAGGGAGAGGGAGAGGGAGAGGGAGAGGGAGAGGGAGAGGGAGAGGGAGAGGGAGAGGGAGAGGGAGAGGGAGAGGGAGAGGGAGAGGAGAGGAGAGGAGAGGAGAGGAGAGGAGAGGAGAGGAGAGGAGAGGAGAGGAGAGGAGAGGAGAGGAGAGGAGAGGAGAGGAGAGGAGAGGAGAGGAGAGGAGAGGAGAGGAGAGGAGAGGAGAGGAGAGGAGAGGAGAGGAGAGGAGAGGAGAGGAGAGGAGAGGAGAGGAGAGGAGAGGAGAGGAGAGGAGAGGAGAGGAGAGGAGAGGAGAGGAGAGGAGAGGAGAGGAAGCCTCTAAACCTTTCAACGTATATAGGTGTTATGCTCTACAGCAGTTTTCTTTTCTGAAAATAAATGAATAAAGTTGAACCTGAAACCTTGATTTATTTTATTTTTATTATTTACTTTTCAAAGATTTTCTTACTGCTGCTTTCACAAGCCATCTGTATTTCATTGTTGCCCATTAAAAAGATCCATCTTTTTAAAAATCAGGGCACTCTGTTAAGGCCTACTGTGTAAGTAATATCTTTTCCTTCTGTATTTTTTACCAAGTTGTTCCTCTGCTTGCTCTCTCTGTACCTCATGTGACAGCCAGAACTGACCTTGCATTTTGCAGGGTTCTAAATCCCTGCCACTAAAGAAACGGGCTTGAATAGCCAACGGTCCAGCCATGCTGCCAGAGAGGTAATCTGACACTGTGCTGTTTCCCCCTACAGGAGGAGGAAATACAAAAGAGAAACCTGTGAACAGAGCAAATATTAATGGACAACAGACTGCAGATGAGTAGGGCTATACTGCTTCTGCTTAAGTATAGCATATCCACAGATTATCTTTAATTTAAAGCAGCAGTATAAATAATTTCATCATACAAATAATTCCATTCATTCCAAAATATGTAGTATGTGTTCTCCACAGAAATGAGAACAATTGCAATTTTGTGCTCAGTCTTACAAAAATGCTTGGTAGTGTATGGGGTAAAAAATGAGAAGAAAAGAAAAACCTTACTGCATGTGGTTTAAATAGTGAAAATATTTAGTCAGATGTTGAAACTGTAGCTTCCAAGTGGTCCTGTTACAGCTAATGGGACAGTTCACAGACTTTCATTTAGCATGTGTATATATTTGCAGAACTGGCTTCACTTGAGCAACAGAGAAAAGGGATCCATCCACCATGATGATTTACTTCAATATTTGTATCTATTTTATTTTTTTTTTCCTTCTGAGAGTGTAAATATTTTTTCCCAAAGAAGAAACCTGAAAGGTGCATAATGATTTCACTAAATTCACATTAACTATACAGGGTAAATTAAGCAGAAAACATAAAGGCCAAACACTGTACACAGTAATTAAGCTCAATATTACAGGTCTGTACTGTAATAATTACAGCCAGTATTGCATGCACACTCTGATAATTCACTTAAATTGCCTTCAGAACATGCCAAGAAAATCTCTTTTGACCAGACAGAAAAATAAATAAATAAATAAGTAAATAAAACAAAGAGAGAGAGAGAGAAATAAAACCAAATTCATACTTTTCATGTTGAAAACTACCGTTTTTCCTTACCCTATCTTGTCTCTTCTGGGGAAAAAAAAAAAAAAAAAAAAAAAAAAAAAAAAGCGAAAAAGTGCCCTAAATATAAATAGAGCATTTGCTGTTGTCTTTCTACTAAAGCTTTTAAATTTAAGGAATAATAGATGCCTGTCTAGACAACCCTAAAATTGTTTTAGTTACTGATGTATGGATGACTGATAAATGTCATCTTTTCTGCCTGCGGTGCATTTTGCATCCAGTCTAGTGACATTTGTCTATAGCTGACCTGAGACTGCATTTTTCATTTGCATTAAGCATTTAAATTTTACAACTCTGGAGCTTCAGGATTCACTGTTTACTGGAAAATACAATACTATTCCCTCCTCCCCCCTCCACCCCAGAGGAGAAATGCTTTCTTTGGTTGTCACATGGCCATTTTTAATTAAACCAGCAGGGAAGATTCTAATCAGACAAAGGCAATGGAATTTGCTTCATACCTTTTCAAGTGAAATAATTATTAATTCCCTAGTTTCGCATTTCTCATACAGATAAAATGAAATATGTAGCATGGGCAGTAGAAGAATTTCTTTTATTTAACTATAGACAGGTTCTTTAAACAATGTAGGAAACATTTAAATATTTCATGGTAAATGACAAATACACAGAGATGTTAGAAATTAGTAGGTTTATCAGTTGCTTTTAAAAGATGCTTCATGCTATTAACATCTTTAAGCACGTGGTTGTGAGACAGTAGAAGTACCTCCTATAGATATTTCCATTGCAAAAGAGACCACTGTTTTCACACACTTCTACTGAGAAATGTTTGTTTCTGCCTACTTTGTAATATAGATGGTTCCAATATTTTATTTTATCCAGACTGTATTCTCCAGACCACCATTTTCAAACAAGGCATGGTTTTTGCAATATGTCACTTCAGAGGACCGAGGTCCATCAAAAGTCTTTGCAGTATATGAGCAGTCCCACTGATTTCAAGTATGTTTCAAGTATGTTTCAAGTATATTTCAATGTTTTCCAATGACTATTCAAACCTGGGATGGCAACAAACTACTACTATCAACAGTTATAGCAGGTCTTTTTTTTCTTCCCTTTTTAAGAGAATGGGAAGAGGAAGAGGAAGGGGAAGGGGAAGGGGAAGGGGAAGAGGAAGAGGAAGAGGAAGAGGAAGAGGAAGAGGAAGAGGAAGAGGAAGAGGAAGAGGAAGAGGAAGAGGAAGAAAACATTTGGACTTCTTAAACTTCCATCAAAAAGTAATTCCACAGGATAATTCCACAGCTATTATCTTTAGTGAGAAAAATTGAATCCATTTCATTATAAACTTTCAACACACACACACACACACACACATATATATATATATATATAATATATTTCAGGTTTTTCCTACCAGTACTTTCAGAAATGTTCTGATGTTCTGGAGGTAAGAACCAGAGGAATTACTTCACTTTCTTGTTGAATTAACAACAGAACCTCTTGGGTGGAAGTAACAGAGACCTAAAGCACGTGTCCAACTTTACATATAAGAATAATCCCATTGAGGCCAATAGATTTGCATACTTTCCAATGATGTTGCACTTAAGTAGTCTACAATAGCTACATCAGGGTATCTGCCCTACTACAGAAACCTTGAGCAAATGTTTTACGCCACTAACCAGCACAGTTTTACCAGCACAGTATCTCACAGCTTTGGAAAACCCCTGTCCTATATATCATTTCCTTCAACAGCATTTTAGAAAGGCTTTGCTTCAATGTAATCCTATTAGGACTGTTCTGCTGGTCTGCTGGTTCTGCAAGGAAAGGTACTTCCCTACCTCTGGCAGAAGTACATCAATGTAAGATGGAAGCAGGGTCATATACAAATGCCTATGTTAGTCAAACCTCACCCTACCCTACAGGAGATATAGTAGGAGACTCCCTGCAATCCCCTTGTTCAAAACATATTTTCTCTTGGCAGTTTTTTATCAAGATATACCTAATTTATTTTCCATTCTACAGAGCTGATTGTAATATTTTAATTTTTATTTTCACTTCTCCAGCACAAACCATCATAGAAAGCCATTAACCATTGACCATCCTCAGCACAACTATAACGGATATAGCAGGAAGCAAGAGTCTTGGGCATATATTTTTCTGCTACTAAAAATACAGCTAGACCCTAACAAATGGAGCAAAGTGTAAATGATTGATATACATTTTTAACAAGCACAGAGGGTACATTTTTTTTTCACCAGTTCCAGTCAAATCTCCCCCTGCTTCATCTCCATCCCCTCATCAAAATAAAATAAAATAAATAAAATTATTCTGAGGTAGTATAAAGAAAGCATATGGTCTGAGCTCAGAGGAAGTTGTATCATCAGGAAAACAGAAAACAGTTAACCTCCACCTTGTATATAAATCAGTGCAACAGATGTAAAAGTAAGTATACATTTGGAACCTACTGACCCAGAACACCAGCCCTGAACCTTTGTTTTCTCTCCTTTCCAATACAACTCCATCCCATGATTTTTGATCACATGGCATAGAAGACAGAGTAGTTTTGTTCTTTTGCGAGACTCACTGAGAAAAATATTTCTGCCTCATTCTTTAATGCATCTCCTTTCTCCAGCACCACTCTAGGGCTGAACTAAGGCACTACCTTGTATTAAAATCTAAGCCACCTGCTATTCTCAAATGCAAGGATCAGGTATTGCCAGACCTGAAGGGAAAACAAAGAAGTATGTATCTAGGATTGGCCTAAGTAATTTCTCATCAGCACTTATCAGCAACATTCAGTGTGATAGTAAAGAGGAAAAAGCAAAGCAAAACAAAACAAAACAAAACAAAAAAACAATCATCCCACATATATGAGAAGGAGAAAAGATAAAAGGAGGCCTGAATGAAGAAAATGTGTTATTTAACTGAGCTGTGGATTAGGAAGAGGAAAGGAGCTGGACTGCAAACATGGACTGCAGCTCTTTGTTTCTAAGAACATCATTCCAGTGATCTGAAACAACATAGCTACTCTTCATCTGTTTTTGCCAATTTGGCTCGTATGCAAACTTCTGGAGATTTTGAGTGCAAACTGATGTGAAAAAACTTGTTATAAACGACTAAGATCAGATTTTATTTCAATGCTTCATGGAGAATCCTTAAATTCAAAGCTAGGAAACACTACAGAGGTTTCAGGAGTGAAGCTTGCTTACAACAGCTTACATACTATATATTGAGTTTCCAATCTTTCAGTTAAGACTCTGTGAGTAGCCTTTTGCAGTCCATCCCAGTTTCAGGAAGGGAAAGACCTAGGCAAAAATGTATGGACGTGGAGCACAGCAAAAGCAGTTTGGACATTGATTTGGTTTCTAAAGCAGAAGGTCTGCAGAAATATGTATGTATGTATGTACACGTACATATATATAATTTATAAATATATATTTATACAAATACTTATAAACGCATACATAACTTAGTTTTATATAAAATATTTATAAAAGTATGGCTATATATAAAATTAATATATATTCTATTCAACAGAAAATTGTAAACTGTTTTACCATTTTATTTATTTCTTTTGCTTGGAAGGTCTTCTCAAAACCTTATTTCCTTTTTAAAGGACTAAAGAAGCCTTTTTCTTTGAGACACTGACACACTCCACATTGCAAACTAAAACTGTTTTATTTAAAATATATATATACATGTATATATAAATTGAGATTGTCTAATTACAAATAAAGAAATAAATCTCTAAATTAAGATTTGACCCTTATCAGAAGGCTTCAGTTTTCAGGATCCAACTTGTACATCAGTGAAAAAGAATTTATTAAAGAGAAGTTGTGATAAAATGCAAGTGCAAGCACCTATATTGCTTTAAGAATATCACTTACATAGACAGCAAGTCAACTTTCTGAAACTGTTTGTGTTACATTAGTACAAAACTGATCAGAACTTAACCATTCAAGCTTCTTCAAGAGTTATTGGATAAATGTTTGTCCTCCTACATAGGAACAGATGACTTTCTCTCCTAGGACTTTTTCATTGCTCGTCTAACTGTTGAAGGAGGTATTAGGGATGTCCTTTATAAATCTCTCTGAATATCATTTTTATTTGTTTATTTGTCTATTTTTAAACCATTCTTCTATCTCATTCACTTTTAAAATAACAATAGGGTCTGCTTGACACCTACCAGGACATTCTTCACGAATTCCTGCATAGAATACATCCATTTAAGTATATAATGTGGCATTTAAATACAGAAATAATACCATACTGTGTTAGATAAGATCACATCCACCACATGTTTGCCTGGGAGAGACAGGAAGCTAAATAGATGGCATTTTGGAAATGACATTAAAGGAAAGACAGGTTGCAAATTGTTTGATCAATACTGAAGAACAATGGAGAGAAGAACTGAAAAAGTCTCCGTCCTATAGGGATAAGGAGAAATACGGGTCATTGATGAAAATTCAATTGCTATAATAAAAGAGATGGAAATGAAAAAGCACAACTTTCATACAGGGGTAATAATTGCTTTTGCATCCAATGGCTAGTGCTTGAAATAAAATTAAATAAAAAAATCAAAAATAAAAAAGCCATAAAGGCAGAAAATTAACATAAAAAGTAATAATGGACAGTTGGGTCCCACTGCATGTTACTGCTGTCTCTGTGTCCATGCTGCCTCTGCAAATCTCTGTGCCCAAGCACATTCCTGGAGCTTGTGCACTAAATTTTTTTAACCTACTCCTAAAAGAGTTAATATTTAGTAGATAGCTGCATACAACTGTTACTAATATTCAGCAATCTCCAAGTGCTCCGGAAATGACATGGATTAGATGTTCTCAGTTAGCAAATGGGGAAAATGAGGCCTACAGATGGCAGAATTTAGATAAGCTCCCACAGGCACTCAGTGGACAGGAGGAAATCCTGCTGTGGCAGCCTCCTTAATGGCAGACTATCTTGAAACCCTGTTCATTGACCAGCCAAGTCCATGTCACCAAGCGTGAAATTCCTAGGAGGCAGGTTATGCCATAAGACACTGCTGACACAGCAGAGCATGACAGTGCTTCTTGGGCAAGGTGGCATTGTGCTACTTAAGTCTGATCATGAAGGTGTGTCCCTCACAAGCTGTGAGGCTTCACACATTCCCTATCTACTATTGAATGTCCTCATGCTTCCCTGACATTTGATCCCAACGCTAGCTGTGTTACATCATAAGATCTCATGTATCAAGGTCTCTGCAGATAAAATACTGAAGAGATGAGAGTTCTGGATGAAAACAAAACCCAGTTCTGCATCTGTTAACTCCTTGCTGCAGCCATTGCTATTTCCTCCTACAGAAAATATTATGCATCCCCCCGTGCTCAGCTGCAGGATTGTAGCACATCTCTATCTTCAAGTGTGCCTTTCTTCCTCTCATATGAATCAGATGTATAAAACATGAGTCTTACTTCTCAGCATGGGAGACTGTTGATACAGACTCCATTACCATACAGCATTAGTTGTAATCCTTTTCATGTTCATCACATAAAATTCAGACCTTCAAAACTTCCTGACTTACTTATTTTGTGGGCTAAAATTATCTGAGTGTGGGTTCATCCTAAAATCAAATTATTTAGGCTGTGAAAGTTTTTCATATATCTCGAAGTGTTAGCAGAATGACACAAAACAGGAAAAGACCTCCTGTGAATCTACATGTTGAAGAAATTCAGAAAAAAAAAAAAATAGTTCCTCAAAGAAGTTTAATTTTGGCCTAAGAAAGGAATAGAGTATAAGATTACTCCAAAAGCTATTTATGTAAAAAAATAAAAAATAAATAAATAAAATAAAATAAAATTATTTGTTAGTATTTCAAAATTTTATGTTGTTCATATCTACTGCAGAAGGTTGCAAATGAGAAAAACCTATTATGCATAAAATTTTCACACTAATTAATCTTCCATGTTACAAAATAAAAGATGATAGAAGATGCTATACTGAATGAGGTTCGCCAATCTCTTGTGAAATCACTATAGTCATTTTTTCCTTACCACAAACCTCCTCCTTTTCAAGGCATGTAGTTAAGGTCTAACACAAAGTTTAAAGATGTATTTTTTCATGGGAAACTAGTGACTTTGGAATTCACAGTTTCAAAAATCTTAGAGATGAAAGAGGTTAAAGAGATTGAAGGTCTTAAAAGTTGTCTGGAGGTTTTGTGCATATGAGCCAGAGAGAAGACTGCTAAATTGCAGTTTTAGGTTAATTCCTGTGGCTTTGTTCTCAGCTGTCTATTATCTCCTATTGTCAAATGTGCCTTGACATAAGAAGCAAGAGGATATAAACTTCTGTCCAGTTCAGTCGGAAAATCTTTACAATTATTTTGCACTGGTGTAAACAGCTATCTGAAGATCAGTACAGCAGGGAACTTATCACGTTAGTCAGAGCCTGTAGTAAGGTGTGTATTGCATGGAACTTCTGTTTAACTTGGACAAAAGCAAGAATGGTGGTTCTAGTCAGCCAGAAAATGTGATTGATTGTCTGTTAAAACTATACTTGCATTATTGTTTCTGATGCCTTTTGTTTTATATTTGGGACAACACAGTACCATCTGCCTATGGCTTTAATTTGTACTTGAGCTGGTTCTGCCTGCTAGTAGCACACTTCGGTTTTTAGTAGTCCAGAAAACCTAAAAGCCTAATTACCAGGGACTCCACAATCCCTTTTGCACACTATTCTCATTACCAATATATGATAATTCTGTAGTGTTGGACAGGCTTTATTTCTGAAGTTTTTTTTATAAGGTAATCTCAGCCTTGTTTCTCTCCCCATAGTTTAACAGCACAGTCAAGGATCTCTACTTTCACCTCACCAAGATAGGGGAAAATCAATTTGGTTGCTTCCATAAAAGAAGGATGTGCTAGTGCCATGGTAGTAAAATCAACAGGAAGCTTTATATCAGCTCCAGCAGGGTCTGGATCCTACATCTTAACCAATCTGCATTTTACCTCTGTCTAAGTTCTTAAACATCCTTGACAGCATTGCATGGTAACTAGCAAAGCCCTGGAGTAGCATTTAAAAGAAGTAAGATTTGATTATATTTTGTTCAGTGGAAACTATGCAGCCTTCTTACAACTCAAATACGAGTTAATGTCACTTCATGGAAAAGGAAGGAAACCAGATCATTCGAATTACAAGATTGTTGATGGATTAATTTGTGACAGAAGAAAGTGAAAGTGAGGTGGTGACAAGGGGATTAGTTAACAAGATGCAGTAAGAATGTTAGAAGAGCTGCTCTTGCTTTCCAAATACACTAGACTTTTTGAAGATATTGCTAGCGTGACAGATAAAGGGAATGTAGCTGCATTATATATTTAAATTTTGCAAAGGCATTTGAAAAGATGCTGCATAAATGGCTTATTTTGAAAATAAAAGCTAATGTGATGAAGGGGAAGCCATAAAATGAATTAAAATGTAAAACGAAAAGAGGGGGAGGAAAAGAATGATGAATATAATACACTTAAAATGGAAGTTATTCTCCTGAGAAGTATCACATAGAGCTCTGCAGGCTTAAACCATGGCAGATGCACCTTGATATTTAATCTGTGTCATGTTTTGCTTATAGACTCTTATTTGACTGAATTGATAAAAATAATTTACAGGAATGCTTATGTTAAAATATAGATATATTTTTACCTTATTCATGGAATTTGTACTGTATTTATATGATGAAGTTCCTTCCTTGATGTCACAAAGATGTAAACAGATTAAAAACAGCCTTATTATTACAAAACTTAATTGTTACAGAAATCATTTTCCCCTTTAGGCAGGGAAATGGCTTTTCTGTATGTAGTACCTGTGTTAGAGCTCATTTTACAGTGAACGCCTGGAACCTTGAGAAAAACTACCTAGTGCAGTCTACAATGCAAAGGAGTTTCTTTTTATTTATTTATTTTTTTTGTGTGTGTGTGTGAAACACTGGCTCATTATGTTTACTTGCTATTGTGTTACTAGATATCCATGCACAGAAGTTACACGGTCCCATTAACCTTGTTCCTGCAATTTTATAGTTACTCCTGTCCCATTATTATGGGCAAGGAACAGAGACAGGGAGAAACTTAAAGGGTTTATGCCCTTAAAAATCAGAAGATGCAGCACCGCAAAATTTAACTCACACCTAATGGCATTCTTGGCTATTAACCCTCCCTCTGCAAGATTCATGAATTTAAACTGGTTTGCCTTTTTGCAAAGAAAATAACAGAAAGAGGATGTACCTCACCGCAGAGTAAATTGAACTCTAAAGTTCTCAGACACACGTAGGAGATCTACTCAAGTTCTGCATCTGCTGTACCTAGACCAAGAATTGTCAGCATAGTTCTGCAAGTTTTCATTTGAGTTTCTAAATCATAACAAACTTGGCTTTCCAGTGCAGTGTAAATTTTCTTATTGGGCCTTGTCCTTTACAAACATTTTAGTAATACTAAAAGGAGTATTTATCTAATCCAGCAATTTTTATTTTGGATATGGAAGGACTTAGGCTAGCTCTCTGCCATGAAAAAGCAGAACAGGCATCTGAATCCAGTTTTTCCCACACCCGAATGAAGTGTTCTTATCATTTACGTAGTCTTGTTTTGGATGCACAAGTCCAAATACTGTGTAAGAAACATCTATTTCAGATGTGTGCAGTGTTAGCTCTAATCCTAAGCAACTTGACTGTTCTGGGGAAGACTTAATTCTGCAACTTAAAACTTAACTCTGGAGGACTGCAGGACAACAGAGCAAAACTTCAGACCCTCAGTAGAGGAGATGGCAGGAAACTGTGTTGTGGTGTTGTGGTTTCTATCATCATAGGCTTTCCCATTAAAAAAGGCTTTTTGGGGAGCTTTTTTTTTAAAAAAAAAAAACTTTAATTTTTTTAAAAACTTTTTTTTTTTTTTAACTCCTTTTTTACTTCTTTTTGGACTGCTGGACTTTTGGCTCTTCATTTCACACTATTGGCTATAGCATACATTTTAATTGCCTATTGCTCCCTTGGCTTCATCAAGCTTATCAAAGTCCTTTTGTAACAAACTGCAGATGTACACTACAAGATGGAGTGTATATCAATTTCATCAGTTTTTCTTTTGGAACACATACTAGGTATGGAATGGCATTGTTTTTAGGGAAAGTGTTAATTACTTAATAATAATATAAATCAGATTGGCTAATTTTCACATTAGTATACATGCAAAATTGTTGATGCTGGCTTATTGCTACCAGGAGGTGTTAGCTGTTGGATCCTATTGATTTCAGCTTAGATGTCTTAATTAGTCAATCTTATTGATTTCAATAAGGATGCCATGAAAAGTAATTACTCTACTTTCAGCTTTGCCATTTTTCTATTTTAACATCTCTTCTCTTTATTTATTTATTTTTTGAATTGCTAACGGCACTAATATCCAGAAGGCAGCCAAATTATATTGTTTAAGAATCAAACTAAACTCCTAAGACCGCTTATCATTGTTTTGACAGTTTTTGAAACAGACCACCAGAGCTACACTCAAAACCGTCAAAAAAAGTTGTGTTTCAATACTGTTTCTTCCCCAAGGCCTGATTATGGCTTGGTATCCTTAACTTACTTATTGAATTTTCCCTCAAGTAGTCTATGTGGCTGAAAATTGTTGAGCTGCTCTGTTCCATCTTTTTAGCAAGTGCTTGTTCTAGTATAGTACAGCAAGGACAACAAAGCTCTACCAGTGTTATGTCACTTCATCCATTTTTCACCTCTTTTCACTTCTGCATTTCATCTCTGGCAAGATCTTCTCTATGCCTTTGTATGATCAAAGTCAAGAAAGTTAGAAGAAAGTTAGTTTTTGGTGCACTGAATATGGATCAAAGAGTCTTTTTATCTAAAAAGCTTGCATTTGGTTAAAATCAATATACATATTTCATAAAACATTTCGGTTTAGTCTCAAGTACTGTTTAGGTCATTCTTTAATTTAAAATTAATCATATTTTGCAGACAGAAGAGCCCAAGTAAAAATATGAATTAATGGAAAAACACTAAACACTAGCTGCACTCAAATGTAGGTATATTTATCAAAACTGTAAGAAAAGTTCTCCAGAACTAGGACAGCAAAAAATATTTCTTTTGTTGTGTTTATTTAAATAATATTAAAAAAAAAAAGAAAGAAAGAAAAAAAAAAAAGTACAAAAGATCAAAAGATCACTAGGAAGCCTTTTTAATGTACAGAAGTACAGCAGAAAATTTTGACCACACAATGGCCCTAACTGTGTGATTCTGAAGGCCTTTGCATGTCAGGTTAACACCTTCTTTCAGTTTCTCTGTTTTACTGAGCCTGCCCAAAACAATTCCAATTAAGGCCAGCTGTATATCAGTGGCTTTCAGATGTCAATACCAAAAATAAACTCTGAGTTTTAGGAGTTGGATATATTAGGGGTTAGTTTTGGAAGAAGAACTGCACAGAATTTATGAATATATATTACACATAAAAAGCAGCAGCCTGATTTCACGAAATTTGATGGCAAACAAAAGAGTCCTATTTCAGGGCAAATTTTAGACTTAAAAAGGAAAAGTTCCATACTTCTTTGCACTTTGCCTTTTTCCCCTCGTAATGTTGGGACTGGGGAAAATGAAACAGAATATTAAAAAGGGCATGCAGGAACCTAAGATTTTATTTATTTATTTATATGTTTCCTTGACAATTTGGCTCACTGCAACAGACTGTTCTCTGCATATCCATGAGATTCCTTGGTTGTTGTTTGATTAATCCTTTCAATCTCACTGAAATATAAGCCCAACTCTTCCTGTTAGTCCAGAATTAGCACTGACAAGCTACAAGGATTCTGCACTTACTCCTCTTGTATTGTTACATGCCTGTATTGAGAAGCAAGTGTTGAAATAGTCCAAAGAGATTCCCTGTAACATATATACAAGACATTGTGATTTTCTGCACATTCCTTGTTTTCAGGGAAAAGTGATAACGTTCTTCAGATAATTTCAACAGAAAAGGAATGAGTTGATGGTAGTACATGTGCTATGTTCCAACAAGAAAAGAAGAAGCACTGTATTAAAATCTTCTCAATTTAGACTATATTATGCTACTTTAAGAAAATAATACTTGGTTTTCATCATGGTAGTGAAAACATATTACAGATTCTGGGAATGATAGACTCTACAGTATCTGCCAAGAGAATTACCATCCAGTAAGGGATGGCAGACCATCTTTATATCAGCAGTAATTCTTTGACTATGCAAAACTGTGCCATGCCTGTTAAAATAAATGCTGACTTTTCATAAAAACAAGATCCATTTTTGAAGGTGTTAAGTTTATTGCATTAATGTTGAAGCATCACCTACATTTCAGCATTTGAATGTGATGTATTATATGAATTATATGGATTTGAAGGGTGGACCATTCAATAGACAAGGAATTGGCTTGAAGGCCATACCCAGAGAGTGGTGGTAAATTGCTCTGTGTCCAGGTGGAGGCTGTGACCATTTTAATACTATTGATATATATTTTTAAATGACGTGCTTGAGTTAAGTGTAATACGATCACTTAGATTTGCAGATACTGTGACAATTCTATTTATAGTGTGGAAGATCCAATAAACAATAGAATATTTTTTGTTGTTGGTTTGGTTTGGTTTGGCGTTTTAGTGGTGGTTTTACCTTGCTAGGCAGTTGAACTCCATTACAACCACTCTCTCAGAAGAGGAGGGAAAGAAGAAAAGGAAAGAAACAACTCATGGGTTGAGATAAGGATAATTTAATTAAGGGAAAAATTATTATTAAGGGAAAAAATATTAAGGATAAAATATTATTAATTAAATAATTTGACTAAAGGGGTAAAGGGAAGAAAACAAAAACAAAACAAAACAAAACAACACACACACACACAAAAAAAAAAAAAAAGTCCACGTGGAAATGCAGAGAGAAATTACTCTCTACTTCCCTACTTCCCTCCAACAAGCAATGCTTAACCATATCCTTGAAGCAGGGCCTCAACATGCATAGCTGTTGTTCAAGAGGGCAGACGTTTTCAAGATGAGAGCCCACCCCTCTGCTCTCCTTCCCTTTTTCCACCTTTTATTGCTGAGTGTGACACTATATGATATGGAATATGCCTTTGGTTGGTTTAGGTCAGCTGCCTGGTGATGTTCCTTCTTCACCTCTTGCCCACCCCCAGCCTGCTGTCTCTTGGGGGTGGAGGGAGAGGGAGGGTTAGAGCAAGTCCTGATGCAGTGCCAGTACTGTTCAGCAGTAGACACAACACTGGTGTGATACCAATTCTGTTCTAGCTCCAAGTGCAGAGCACAGCACTATATGGGCTGCTGCAGTATGCTTCTGAATACCAAGAATGTTGTTTTATATCTGTGTCTACAGTGAACACTTAGAGAAATGGAACATGCTTTATTGCAAAATGACTAGGCTGGAAATAACTTTTTGTGTGTTGGAAATAGCTTTCCATGTCTTAACTCCTGAGTTCTTTTAGGATTGTCCTCACAAGCTTGAGTATAGTGAACAGGGTGTGATATTCTAAACTATAGAATATCACTATATCACTATAGTGTGTGAACTGGGGTGATATTCTATAGCAAGATAAACTTTTATAATTTTACGAAAAAATAAATAAATTAGTGTCTTCATGTGCTACAATAAGCTGGAGTTTCCACAGAATAAACAAGATATATGTTTTATCCTGGATTTCTAAGCATGAGTGTACATAAAATAGGAAAGCATACTGGTCCAGGAGGGAAGAGTCAGTTTCACTAACGTTGCTGACACAGCTAAAATAGTTCAATGTTCATTGTATAATTAACGGACCAAGAAGTTGAATCTGGTAAGAGTTCCTAAAATATTGTGACAGTCTTTACATTAATATAACAGTTGATTCATATAATATAAAAATACAAATATAATTGATGTGTATGAACCATAATACATATACTTTATTTAAATAAACTGACAAATTTACACATTTAAGACAAGTAAATGTCTAAAAATGTTGCAAAAGAACCTCTTCTATCAAAAAAAAATCTGAAAGTTATGAACATCAATATACATCAGAGTTCAATTCTTTCAAGTAATATGAAGTTGTTTTTATTTCTATTTTAGATTGCTTTTGTCCTACTAAAATGAATTGGAATTATGGGTTATTTTGTGTGCATATGAGAGTTATGTGTTAGAAATATTGCATATTGGTTCCTTATTCATCTCCTATATAAATCTATGGCCTGTTGAGGTCTTATGAAACATTTGGGTTGTAACATAAAAAGTTAGGTTATTGATATCCATCTAACACCCTATTATTTATAAATCAAATATCAAAGCAGCAATTTTTAAAATCTCCATTTAATCTTGATAATGAGATATAAAATCAAAAACAAGTATTGTCAGAGGTAACACAAAACTAATGAGCAATGTCAGACCAAAAATACTCTTTGCCTGGAGGCAGGGACTCTATGTGTCCTGCAGGTCCTAGACTTTCCTGATTATTTTTATTGCAAGCAGGGAAGTCAGTGCTTGATTTAGGGCTATTCTGGGTGCTGGGCTGTAGCATGGTTCAACACTTCTCGGCCACTGCATTGCCACAGCTTCCCCAGTTGCTGGCCAGCAAGGCTGGTGGCCAAGGAGCATGCTAATTCCTAGAGATGAGATGGAATGGGGGAGAGAAATGGGAAAGTGAAGCCTTTGAGTTGAGATAAAGACAGTTTATTAAGACAGGAAAATAACAATAACAATAACAAACAATAACAATAGTACTACTACTAATAATGTGTACAAAACAAATGTTGCACAATGCAATTACTCACCACCTGCTGACTGATGTCCAGCCTAGCCCCAAGCAGCCGGCTCCCCCACCCCAGCTAGCCACCCATATACATTGTTTAGCATGATCAGATGGTATGGAATACTCCTTTGACCAGTTTGGGTCAGCAGTCCTGGGTCTATCCCCTCCCAGCTCCTGCTGCACCTCCAGCCTGCCTGCTGGCAGGACAGTATGAGAAGCTGGAAAGTCTTTGGTTTGGTGTAAGCACTGCTCTGCAACAATTAAAACATCAGCATGTTATCTGCACCCTTCTCATCCTAATCCAAAACATAGCACCCTACTAGCTACTAGGAGGAAAATTAACTCTGTCCTAACTGAAACCAGGACAGATGTGATTTCACTTTATGTTATGTGTCTTGTAATATAATGAAGAGACCATTGAACTGGTTCACAATTGTGCATTTAATTTCTGGTTTTGTATGTTTGCTCTGGGGAGCTCAGAACTGGACACAGTACTCAGGTACATCCTCAACAATGATAAGCAGAGTGGAAGGATCACCTCTTTTAACTTGTGGATGATACTTCTTATCTATGTAGACAAGAATACTGACAGACTTCTTAGTATCAAGGGCACATTGCTGACTCATGTTCATCTTGGTGTCTGCTAGGACTCCCAGGTCCTTTTCTGTGGAGTTGCTTTCCAGTTGGGTGGACCCCAGCATATACTGGTGCCTGAAATTTTTCCTCCCCAGGTGCAGGACTTTACACTTCCCCTTCTTTAGCTTCATGAGGTCCTGGGCAGCCCAATTCTCCAGACTCTCAAGGTTTCTCTGGATGGCAAGGTCTCTCTGGATGGCAACATGAACCTATGGTGAGTCAGCCACTTCCCTCAGTTTCATGTCAGCTCTGAATTCACTGAGAGTACACTCTACCTTATTGCCCAGATTGTTAATGAAGATGTTAAACAGGAATGGACCCAGTATTGACCCCCGGGGGGTCAATAAACCCTGCCTATTGCTGGTTTACAACTAGACTTTTTGCCAAAGATCACTACCTGGGTCGGGCTGTTCTGCTAGTTTTCAATCCACCTCACTGTCTGCTCATCCAGCTCATACTTCAACTTCCGTATGAGGATCTTATGGGAGACAGTGTCAAAGATCTTACTGATGTCCAGGAAGACAATATCCACTGCTTCCCCCTCATCCATCAGATTGATGGTTTCATTATAGAAGCTTCTGTTTATCAGGGAGAAATACACATACCATCTTTGTCAGTTTTATCCTAACAAAGTTACATAAGACTCATGGAAAGAAAAACAGATTATCTTGGTTATAGTTAAAGTATCTTGCATGTCAGTACATCAAGCTGATCAACCTCAATGTTTCTATTTTGCAGATTACATAATCCTTATTCAGACCGATCACCTCACTGAGCAACACATGTAGACTAGGGTTGTGTAGTCTTTTAGGTATATATGGGCAGACAATCTTCTAGAGATAGAGGATAGATGGAAAAGAGACATAAGCTATATGTAACCTATGCTGATTCCCAAAGCACATCCAGGACCTGTGAACCCTAGGGCATCAGACTTTTTCACCAGGTGAGAGAGAGGCCAAGATCTAGAGCACAGTCTCAAAACAAAGACTACAGGCTTACAGTGAAGCTCACACTGAAGCTGGCAGAATGCATGATGCCAAATAGAATATCATATACATCCAGCTCTATTGCAATGGCCCTTGAATATCTGGCTGGAAATAAACATATTTTCAAGGCACAGAAAATTTGACCAAGCCAATGTGGGTTCATAAGGGGTAGGTCTTGTTTAACAACTTTGATTTCCTTTTATGTTAAGATCAACCATCTACTTGATCAAGGGAAGCCAGCAGATGTGATCTTTTTGGATTTCAATAAAGCTTTTGACAGTTTCCCATAGGATCCTACTGGACAAAATGTCTAGCATACAGCTGGACAAAACATACAATGGGTGAACAATTGGCTGGCAGGTAGGGCTCAAATGGCTGTGGTAAATGGGGTTGCATCAGACTGGCAGCCAGTCACCAGTGGGGTCCTCCAAGGCTCCATTTTAAGGCCAGTTGTCTTCAGTGTTTTTATAAATGATTTGGAAGTTCTTTTAAGTAAGTTTGAAGTTGTATGTTTTAAGAAGTTGTTTTAAGTAAGTTTGCTGATGATACTAAAGTGGGAGTTGTTGACTCTGTTGAGGCCTTGCAGAGAGATCTGGACAGATTGGAGAGCTGGGCAATCACCAAGCGCATGAAGTTTAACAAGAGTAAGTCCAGGCCCTGCACCTGGGAAGAGGCAACCCTGGCTTTATATACAGACTGGGGACGAGATGCTGGATAGCAGTCCAGCAAGAGAGGAATCTGGGGGTTTTGGTTGATAGCGAGCTGAATATGAGCCAGCAGTGTGCTATGGCAGCCAGGAGGGCCAACCGTATCCTGGGGTGTGTCAAGTATGGCATTGCTAGTTGGTCAAGGGAAGTGACTGTCCACTCTACTCTGCACTGGTGCAGCCTCACCTCGAGTACTGTGTGCAGTTCTGGGCACCACAGTACAAAAAAGATGTGAAACTATTGGAGAGTATCCAGAGGAGGACTACAAAGATGGTGAAGGGCCTACAAGGGAAGACATATGAAGAGCATATGAGGAGCACTCACAAGCAGGAGTGTAGGGGCAGGCGCCCATCTATTCTTTTTAGTGATCAGTGATAGGACCCAAGGGAATGGAGTCAATCTGCAACAGGGGAGGTTCAGGCTGGATATCACGCGCGCACTGGAACAGGGTCCCCCAGAACGTAGTCATGGCACCAAGCCTGTTGCAGTTTAAAAAACGTTTGGACTGTGCTTTTAGTTCTGTGGTCTGAATTTTTGGGTAGACCTGTGTGCTGCCAGGAGTTGGACTCGATCGTCCTTATGGATCCCTTTCAACTCAGGATATTCTATGATTCTATGATTCTGAGCTTGCAGGGTTGCAAGTGAGATGCTAGTTCTGAGGCAATACTACTATGTCATTGTACCTGCCCTAGAGACAAACTGGCTCCAGATAACTCCCTCTCCTGATGAGATTCTATTGCCACGAGTGAGAAAATCACCACAGTACAGGTGATTCATGGACTGATTGAGCACTTACTCTTTCATTTTTTTCATGGACAAATTTTGCTCAAATAAGTTATATCAGCTGCTCTGACTCCTCTTTACATGGTAAACAAAAGTACACAAAGATAATAAACAAACAAATGAAATAAACCAACTCAAATCTAAATCCAGAATGGCTCAGTTTTCACGAAACTTCAAGTCAGATTTGGAATATGTTTTTAGATACAGAACGAGTCCTTTCATCAAAACTAAAAATTAACCTTTCTTTCTGAGAAAAGATCAGGGGAAGATGCCAAGTAATTATGGAAATGCCTCCTGGGTTAGTCCCTTGAGGTCTTTTGTCTAGTTATGTGAACAAGTGTCTCCTTAACTCCACTGGCCACTCATTGGATGCCACTACTGCTGTCTCCCTGAAAACTGAGGTTTTATAGACTAGTTTAATTGTACCACACTTTTTTACCATTGCAGGCACCAATACAAACCTATCCTCTGCGAAAGATGAATAAGCACTGGAAAGGAAAGGATCTGTGCCAAACATATATATATTGTTTTTTTGTGGCACAGATGAATACTTGTAAAGAAGCAATGTCCAAATAAAGTGTTTTAAGATCCATTAGCTACCACAGGAAATTTAAAAATAAATAAATAAATAAATAAATAAATAAAATAAAAAGTAGTGAAAGAAGGGATTCTTTCAGTCAGCATATACATAGGCCAACCAGTCAACTGAATATTTGTCAGAGCAATTTTGGCAGGGAGCCTCTAAATTATCTTACTGTTCCATTGCTAACTCATCTTTCAAGTACTCTGGGGTTAGCAAATACTTATGAAGATCATATACTATTGTCTGCTATTTTGCTATTGTTAACATGAGCTAGGACATTTGAACAAGTAGCACTTGTAACACTGGGGATTATTGTTCTCATTTTGTGCTAGGTTTTGGTTTCTGCCTATTTGCATTGGTGCCCTGAAGCATTTTTTAGTTGCTTGTAAAAAATCAGCTGCAGCAATACATTTACTTGATTACTCTCATACAACAAATTTGAATTTATTCTGCAGTCACTTGTTTATTTTTGATAGTGGTGTTCAATTATGCAATGACAATTATCAGGACACCAGAACAAGACTGTGTTCCCTAACAGGGAGGTCAAATGATATTTCAGCTGGTAAGTAGTAGAAGCTCAATTAGTACATGAATCATTTAAAACAAAATTGAACACAGCAGTCGATAACATTCTTTTGGGAGTAATCTTGCACTTGCAGAAAGATCTGTCTACTTAGCACGGTAGCCTCAGGGCTGCTCTAACCTATGCCTGAGGGCTGGCCATGCAGCAGCAGCCCCAGAATGAAGGAAGGGCTTAGGCAAGAGTTCCTCTTCCTTTGTATTTCCTCCCTTCCTCTTTTCCTCCTTTCCTCTATCTCTCTCTACCCTCCTCCCTCTCCCCCCCAAAAAATACACTTAACCGTACCTGCACATCTGGTTCATCTATCAGCATTTTGTTCTTCAGCCACTCCTTTTCCATTCGGCTGTTTAAATTCAATACCATGGGATTGTGGAACTGAAATTGTTCATCTTAATATCGTAACAAAGGTTTCCTTCCTTGTTTGTTTGCTTCTTTTTTTATTTCATTTTTTTCTACCCACAACATCTGGAACAGCAAGAACTACTGCAATTCAAATGTTAACAGCAAGCAGGGACAGACCACAGCCATCAGACTTTGAAATCAGTGTCGCAGGCCACTACTTCCCATTTCTAACAATTTAGGATGAAACCTTCTCCCCACTTAAGTCTCACTCACAGATTTTACCACATCGTTTCCAGATAAAGATATTGCTGTCATCATGTTTTGCATTCTTTATCAGCTTGACTATAAGTTAGTATAACAGTTACAATATTCATTTATTGTCAATTTTAAAATTTACTTGCTTTCTCCATCATGTCTGCCTCTGTAATCATTTGGATCAGTTAAGAAGTCAGACTCAGGGAAGTGGCAAAGAATCCTCTGAAGAAACCACTGAAAAGTAGGTCTATAAAGGGATCCAACAGAATGCCATGTCTACCCTGTGCAATAACACGTGAAGAATACAATGTTAGTAGAGAAATATCTGGAAATGCTGTCTTAGGTCTGATGGCAGTTTGTACAGAAATGTCTGGAAATGCTAGCTTAGGTCTGATGTCAGTTTAGCCTTATCAGCCTCATTAAATCACTAAGCTTATTGTTATACCAACAAAAGTATAATTATTGCAATATGACAGCTGTCAGTGAGAGCCCAGAGGTAGTTAGAGGCCATAGAATCATGATGAAGAACACAGGACCAAAGAGGGACACAGGTCCCAACTCTAACCATCAAGATTCTGCTCTTCCTAACACCAAAGTCCCCTAGAAAAGCTCCTAAAATCTAACTTGTATCCATACGCAGATGCATCATAGCCTCAATAACTTGGAACTTGATCAAGCTTTCCTATGGAGATCCACAGCTTGCTCAGGAAAAAGGCTCAATAAGGACACATCTTTTTCTTCCTTCTTTTTATGGTGGTTATCACTCATTCAAATTTCTACATGGGAGGTATCTGGAGTAGGAATGTTTAACTTTCTACCTCACTTCCCACTAGTCAAATCTTCTGACTTGCTTTAGGGGCTCTGTCCCTACCCTGCTTAGGGACATACCTTAAATTATATTGGCTATATGGTGAGATCCTTGTGTTAGCCAGTAAAACATGAAGAGGAGAGGTTTCATTCCTGTTCTTCAATGGACCTTTACTCAAAAGGCCTATCTCCACTCAGGATGCATCCTTCTTCAGCACTGGGCGTTTGATGTAGGTCAGCCCCTTGAGCCACAAAGAGATTGTGTAGACACAAAATTGGGCTACGACTTCCATGAGGAAAAATATATCACTGCTTCTATAAAGATCTCAGTGATTTATGTACTGCCAGCATATAAACCTTTTTGTCCCTATATGAACTGTAAATGGTAGACATATTTTTTTCAGATATGACAGTCTTGTGCAGTAGGTTACTTTTTCCCATTAAAACACATGCCATTAAATCCATTATCCTTTTAAGTTTCACTGTCAGTGCAATCTGTCTCTTTGCTTTGCTACAGTTAATGCCACTATTAATTAATCTTATCCTTAATTCATTCCTCGTGTATTTTTTAAAGCAAATGTAGAGCTTGTAATGAGCTGTACTGACAGGTTTGGAGATCAAAAGCACAGATCCTCAGAGATACATAGGCACATAATTACTATTTAGGTACCCAACTTCCATTGATTTCAGTAGTAGTTAGGTGCCAAAGAATCTTTGAAGATTAGTGCCAAAGTTCACGTTTTCGTATTAGCTTTATTGCAAAGTTCCCATCATTAGATTCATTTTGAGGGGTCCTATGTCTAAAGGTGTTATAAACTAGAGCAGTTTTCATAGCTGATTCAGTCACTGACCTTGCTGCAAGGATGTGAGTGTAACTCCATTTGTGACTGTAGCTTTGTGGAGAAAAGTGTCCACCCAGCTGATGGCTGAGCAGTCCATTCCACCAACACGTCATATGAAACTAAAAAGAACAACTTACTTCCTTCAAAGCTCTCTCAACAATTTCCAGTGATAAAAGTCATAATTTTCCATCTGTGATCTTCTTTTTGTATTCAAAATAATGAGGAGATGGGGCAGTCTTTGCCATTTACACAAGACACTTGGCTCAGTCTGCATCTTGTCTTCCCACATGGGCTTCTGTGGCTAGGAGAGAGCAGCTGTTCTGCTGAAAGTTGCTGTGTTTTTGTAGTTTGTGTAGTGGTTTTGTTTTGTTTTGTTTTGTTTAAATACTGTGGCTGAAATAGCAGTAATTTGTATGATGAGTTGCAGTACTGCAGTATCACCAGTTCTGCAGGGTGACATGCAGTGGCATGCGGACTGTCCCTACACAGCACAATGTGATGGAATGTACCTTTTAGCCCATGAGTAAGTAGCTCCAGTGAGGTCAACCATATCACTGAAGTTAAGCATTGCCTAACTGCTGTACTGGATCGGGTCAGAGTGCTAAGCATTATTCCAGATTATATCTCAAATATCTTAGCAGCCTGATGAGCTCTACATTACGCCCTGAGGGTGGGTGCTTCCTTGTATAGACTAGGCTACATTAGTGGGTGATACCCAGATACTCTAAATTTCTGTATGAAGGGAGATAATAAGACCCCTGTTATCTCTTTTCAAACTTGATTACTTATATAACAGAATTTGATAAAACTCCAACAAAGACTTGCTAAACTCTTTAGATATTTTTTTCTTCTCATAACACCGTAATATTCTGGATTGTGTCATAATATTTCCTTGTAACATTTTTCATATGAAAAACAAATAGCTAATTCATGAGTAAGGACTATTTAAATGGAGCAGGAGCTTTAGTGGAGGCTGAGCTGTTATTCCACAGGAAAAGAAACAGAAAATAGTTTCATTCCAGTTACAGGGTGATGCAGCCCTACAGAGATGTTGGAGCAGGCAATCTGATGCTTCCTTCTCACATTAGGGGTCATCTGCACCACTTAGCCTCATTACCACAGAGGACACTAGTCACGTGGGACTGACTGAGCACTCTCAGTTGTATTCCTCATCATCTGAAATGAAAGAATATTAAAGGAGCTTGACACTCTACTTCAAAGGTCAACAAATAATTCTCAGTGTCTCCATATATAAAGCAAATGACAGCGGACAACGGGCACAGCTTTGTTTCACATGGTGGTTGTAGTTTAAAGCAAAGTGACAGGAAATAATGAGTTTTAAATTGGTGAATTGGCTTGTGCATTCTGGGGATTAACCTGTAATGCACATTGCACCCAAATTACAGAACTTCAGAGAAGAACAGCCTTAAAGCATGTGGTACACATACTGATCGTAATGACACTTTATTTACAGAAATATTGTTATTCCTCATTACCGTCACATAGTCATGTCATAATCTTAGACAGAAATCTTAAGCTACCTAGTAATAAAATTGAGTTTTATCAGAAAAAGAACACTACTGAAAACTGATTTTAGTAAGGTGAGCAGTAGAGAAAGTGAAAAGTATCAACTAAGGATCTAGTCCAAATCTTACATTTTCAGTTATTTTAGCATTAGTATTCATGAACAAAATAAAGTTCAAAGAGACAAAGAATAACTCATGAATTTTGCTTTTTAAATAAAGGAATAGCATGAAATAACTTCTCTGCTTACATCCTTCCAAACACTCCCTATACTAGTCCAGATGTAGAATGCACAGAGAAGAATGGCAGGATATAGACCTTTGTGTCACCATATGTCTCCCTGTGACATGAGGAACTACCATGCAACTGCTAACATGTTCAGAGGTCATAAATAGTAGGCAATGAGTTCAGAAGCAGTAAGTAACAGAAATGACAGGATGTGCTGCATCCCTCTAAATCTGCTGCTTTCTCTTGCACTTCCTAGTTATTCTAGTAGGTGTTGTTTGTTTGTTTGTTTGTTTGTTTGTTTGTTTTCCCAGAGAATCTCAGTCTGAACTCACGTGAAACCAGACTAACAGTGTGACAACACAAGTACTGCAAGCTTGATGGATTCAAGGATTCTCAAGCACAAGATTCAATATAAATTAAGCTGTAAATAAATAAGGACTCTTACTCTGGGAAAGATAAGATTCAGGTGAAAGAGGAGACAGAGTAATGCAATTAATAGTTATTACACTAAAGGACCTTTATCACCAGCAAATGATATTATTAGGGCTGAAGACAGTAATTTGAGCAAATTAGTTCCATTAACATGCTTTAGTTGAAGTAGGTCCCATGAGTCTATTTAGTGTGCTGTTGAAGGCATATTCTTTAGGTCTGAGAGTTACTATTGTTTTGTGGTTCTTTTTTTGTTCTTTTTTTTAGCCTTCTAATGTCTTAATTCCTCACACCGCCACCAGGCAGAACATGAAGATTAAATTTGAAATAGAACAGTCAATTCCAAGCATTTAAAACCTGGAAGCAGCATTCAAAATACCAGAAAGATTGACTTTTATATGTATATGTGTATATATATTATATATATATATATATATATATATATAAAATAATCAATAAACTAAATTATTTCCAGATCAAAATAATATGCCTTCTGATTTTTCTGTGTGTAAGTTTCATTGTTTGAGGAGGTTCTCTGGAACCATGATGCCTCAAAGCTCACTCTAACTGAAAAAAAAAAAAAAAAAAAATCCTTTTCATATATTCATATACCTCTAGAAGCTGAGACATTGAAAAAGGCAATAGTTCTTAGTTCCTTGGCTGATTGTCCTTCTGTACTCATCAAACCTTCATGAATTTATCTTCTCTGTTTTCCCTTGAGACTTACAACAGTTCATTTTTCTAAGGCATTTTTCCCCACAATTCCCCTATCTTCTAAGTGTAAATTTCAATTTAAACAGGTGTTTTCTTCTGTAAGTTAAAAACTGAAAACTCCAGCAGTGCTTTTCTCACAATCAAGATGTAGATTCCTCTTCTGCCTTCCTAAAGGACTCCATTCCTATTTTCATTTTCAAACGATTTGTTGGTTAATAAGCACCACCTCAGGCTGTCAGTCTCTGAACAGGCACAGTGTCACAGGGATGGAATATCTGTTTCTGTGTATTTACTCACAGGATTAAATTTTAATTAACCTGCAAAAAAATGAGTTGAAATAGATGACAGATCATTCTACAGTTAAATCATGAATTTGCTGTTGAGATGAAAATTGATATTAGTTCATATTGCAAAAGAAAATGTACTTCACAGTAAATAAATTAAATATTTATAATATATAATATAATTTTGCTATTCTATAATACATCAGTCTGCATATTTTAGAGTATTGTTCCCTTATACTGTATTTCTGATCAAGACTAATCCTCATTAAAACAAACAAACAAACAAAAAAAAATAATATAACAATGAAAAAAATTATATGGAAAATTCTTGTCCTCTGTTACAATTATTATCTCCTTCACTTTTTGGCAACCACAGCAAATTAGTCTTGGGCCATGGTAAGCTTAATTATATCTTGGAACAGATGATGTTGGAAATATATTGAATAAACTCTATTGATGAGATTGCCTTTGCCTCTTAATGCAAAATTTCTATGTTCACATGTTTACATTATTTAAATTACCAAAGGCAAGCATCTGAAAAATGGGATATTTTGTTAGGCATTCATATTCATAAAAATTCATTCAGTTGCGAGGGGGTCAAAAAATGGTGAAAAACAAAACAAACAAAAAAACTCTTGCTGTTCAAAATGTAACATAAGCTGCGCTATTTCATTTAAGCAGAAATATGCGTATATGATATCAAAACTAAGCTTCTATAAATTTGGCATACATTTAGCTAGACAGTATTTTTAACTCAAACTATTGGGTTTTATTCCAAACAGGTAGAGAATGAGGACTATTCTAAGAGGCAACACAAGGGACCTGCAGATCAAGTGGTTTGCCTTTGGCCAGTACCACTTATGGATGTTAAGAGGTCGGCAGATTGCCAACTTCAGTGCTTCTCTTTTCTCCACTGTTGTATCAAAGTGTTGACTTTGTACACAACTAAACTAAAAATTGGCCATGTATTTATCTCACGTTTGTTGGCCTGTGAGAAATATAAAATAAAGTATAAGTTAGCATACTGGATCAGCTGCTATCATGATTACTTTGCAAGGTGACTGTGAGTCCTGACTATCATCAGTGTTGTGCTTTGTGTCTTGCGATGTTCCCAAAATAAGGAAACTTGTAGAGTTGCTCCATCAGGGCATATAGTTCAGGCCTATATAACTGGCAGGCTCACCTGTGCCACAAGCATGTGTCATGGTAAAAGTGATTGATTACTTCTATGGGTTAGATGGAGAGTCTCATTTCATTCCTATGGTGTTAGTACCCATTGATAAGAAATATGTTTAAATAATGCTTAGAGAAAGGATCTTTGAACGTTGATGCAGAATGCACACATGCCTTCCTGTACAATCACCCCACAGGAGGCCAACAAGTTGTCTGAGGGTATGCTAAATTGCTGGGATATGCTTCCAGACCTGCTTAAATAAATAAATAAATAGATAGATAAATAAATAGAAATAATCTGTTCCAAATTAATCCGATGTTTGCAATGAACAAGTGATACACTGGACCACAGACAAACAAACTGTCTTGAGCAAGATTGTCTAAGCTCTCATCTCTATTACAGAGGTTCTGATGATATCTTCATGAAATCAATGATGTTACCAGATTTGTGAAAGCCTTATTTCATTCATTTTTTCACTGTTTTCCTTGAAAGACTGTAATGCATCTTAATCTAGTCAAATGTTTTTGTTTTTTTTTTTCTGTAAACAGTCATAATCTCATTTTATTTCATAAGGTTATTTCATTGAGAGTACTCTCTTGTTAGAGTAAGATTTGTTACAAAGAGACCAGACAGTGTTATTCAGACACAAGTAGAATGAGTGGATGTCTAAAATGTAAAAATGTGAATGTCTAGGCTTTTTTTTTTTTTTTTCTCATCTCAGAGCACAGAGCTTAAGCTCCAGATGAAATTACCCCTTGATCAGCACTTGCTACTGTTCACCCTGTGGACTTTTAACTCATTGTGTTAAGACACTAGTGACAATCAACTTCTCTAAAGGTAAAAGTGGTGTCAAGCCCAGAATCACCAGTGGTTGCAATGAAGAACTGCTGTGTAGGCCATACCACCATGGTGTAACCTGGAGCAGCTGTTACATCAAGCACCCTTACTCCTCTTTGTAATCAAGTTTAGATTTTGACTTTCTAGAAGGCTCATTATTGACAAGTAGACTTTAGAATTCATTAAAATGTTTGGATTTACCACAGGACAGTAAGGAACCAGATGGAAGTAGTGATAAACACCAGCTTTGATGAGAGCTTTATTCCTTTTTTGTATTACAAAACTGACAGAAGAGAAGGAAACCTGTTAACAAAATGACTTAAACTTGCTGTAAAAAAGAATGTACTATTTTCTTTCTTTCTTTAGGAACATGAAGAGAAAGATGAAACCTACTGTCATGAAAAAATGAAAAACGTAGGCATTTGCAAAAGAATATAGAAGATGTATGAAATAATTCATGGAAAAGGTGGTGTTAAAAATTTGCCACAAATATGAGCAGATGAGCACCTCTCCTATGAAGAAAGGCTGTGAGACTTTTGGTTATTTAGCCTAGAGAAGAGAATGTTCCAGTCAGAACTTACAACAGCCTTCAAGTATTTTAAGGGGACCTACAGAAAAGATGGAGAGGAACTCTATCAGGGAATGTTGAGATAGAACATGAGGGAATGGTTTTAAACTAAGGTGGTCTGTTTTGATTAGATGTTAGGAGGAAGTTCTTTATTTAGAGGGTGGTGAGGCACCGGAACAGGTTGCCCAGAGAAGCTGTGGATGCCCCATCCCTTGAAGTGTTCATGGTCAGGTTGAGTGATGCCCTGGGCAAACTGATCTTGTTGGAGGTGTCCCTGTCCATTGGAAGGGGGATGGAATTAGGACCCTTCCAACCCAAATCGTTCTATGATTCTATGATGCTATTATTTTGTGATTCTAAGTGACACAAATATTGGAGGTGAGCGATTAGAAACAGTCTGTTGGAAAGACACATTTTACTCAATCACAGAAGGACAGACATTATTCAGGTGAAAACAGAACTACCAAGTACACAAATATGAAACAAGAGTTATAATGGATTGTCTTCCTTTATTCCAACAATGTTAAACTTTCTGTCACAGAAGCATCCTGGAACTCAATACCTTTACCCACATTCAGAATTCCTTAGATGGGAGGAATTTTACGCAGTGATTAAACCTGAAAGCTAATACATCCATCTCTCTCTGTAAAAGATACACTCCTGATTCACCTATTGAAGCTGTTTTTAAAGTTGATTTATGGAAATCCTTTAAGAGTCTGTCTGTCAACATTTCATGGCATTGAAGATTTGGGGGATTTTCCATGTTTTCTCCATTTTAAGCTGAAAAACAAACAAACAAACAAACAAAAAACTCTTCTGCTCCTTAAAATCATTAACTTATTTCAACTAAGTCAGCATTTACAAGCAAATAGCAGAGAAATCTTTAATCTAGAATAATCAGCCACAGACAAGTTTCTCAAAGAGACCTGAAGATCTCCAGCATTCAGAGAGAAGCCTCTTCTGCCTCCCATGACAGCTTTTTCCTGAAGCTCTGCACTCCAAATTAGAGACCATTTGAGCAAAAGCAAATAACCCAATTCATTGTGCTATTTCCCCCCCCCCAAAAAAAAATAAAATCCTCACACCCACTTCTATTCAAAAGCTACTCACTAAAGTATACTAAAAGTATTTACTTACAAAGTAAATAACTTCTTTGATGTAACTAAATTGGTCTAAATAACAGTGCACTAGAGCAAGGAAAGAGTGATTTCTGAAGTTATCCCTGTCCAGAAAACAAACAAACAAACAAAAAAAAAAACAACCCACAACTGTTGAACATATGCTTCATTTTAAACACATATGGAATTAAGAACAGGCTTCAATACTTTTCTGAGGCAGAACTAAAAACTGAAAACCATAGCTATGTATTACTTTGTCATGTTACAGTAGAATCAACTAAAATGTTGCCATCATATTCTTTCATATGATTTCAATATCCTGGTTGAGCTGGGTTGGACTAGATGACCTCCATCGATCTCTTCCAATCCCAACCATTTTGTGATTCTGTGAATACTGTAGAGATGAAAGCATGTATGGTTTTATACTTATTCAAAAGATAAGCATTATAAAGCATCATAATTGTTTATGTAAATAGTAAAAAAAAAAAATACCAAAAGGCAAATGTGTAATTTGGATCATTCATTTTTCTTTATTGAGTTTTGATGAAAAACAGTCCATTTGAAATATTTCCAACAACCATTTCAATTTCAAATGTTCAACACAAAAACTTAGTATCAGAGTTCAACCATATAAAGTTACATCTTATTATAATTTAATATTTAACAAAGCTAATCATTTTTGATTTTTCATAATTAAGTTTACAAAAATAATGTTACATTTATAAAATAAATCAGCTTTTCCCAATAAATTACAGTGGTGTTCTTCTTATTCAAAAATGTAATATATCATACAAAATAGATAACACCTTTTAGCAAGATAAAATACTAAAGTATATTTTTCATCTAGTACATTTTGGCAGTGTGAGAGGACATTTTATTGTACATTTGATACCTAAACTACAGTGTGAAAACTAAGCACATTCAACTATTATGTGCATATAAGGCACAACTTGTGGACTACTTTTTATTTCCACTTAAATGTTTTTAGTCAGACCAATGCTGCCATGTTCATGAAATGGGCTTAATTAATCTGATCCAGTGAAGTCATGCAGATCCAGCTAGAGACAAATACTCACCGTCTTTCTATGACAGGTATATAAAAGTGACCCCAGACAGTCAACTTCTGGGTGTCTCTCATGCATGCTTTATATGTTTCTGCACAAAGTGATAATGAACTGCTTGGAGAAATAGTACAGTCCTGATCCCTCTAAAGTTGATGGGAAAACTTTGGTACTTTTTTTTTTTTTTTTTTTTTTTTTGTCATAAAAACTCATACTAAAAGGGTCTTGCAAAAAAGCAATGAATTGAGAAAAAATAAATGGTAACCAGCAAAAAGAAAAACACTCTCTAAAAAGCAAAGTAAACTTCAAAAGCTACTGTGTGCAGACTTAAGTACAAATGCAACTACTTCAAAATAACATAAGGAAAAACAGCATCTACCTGGTGGTAGATGTATTTTCATTAAAAATCTTTTGAACAGTTAGGTCAGCTCAGCATTTACTGTGTATTTATTTCCTGCTTGCAAAATAGTATCTGAAGAATAGTACCCATTTGTTTAAGTAACTTTAAAAATGAGAGGTTCAATGCCTTTATGCCACCTTTGGATGTTGTGATTAAGGCAGGTGTCTGATTCAGGATGATCAACATCTCACCTTGAAGAATTTCTGACTTGCCTGTGTTTTCTTTTTGTAATAATTCAGCAAACTGCAAAATTTTATTCTCTCTTTTCTGTTTCTTTCCTTTACAGCTTCTGGGAATAAAAAGTCTAAAGTACTAAAGGAAAAACATTGCTGTTTGGAATAAATAAAATGTGTGAAGTGGCAATTTTCTTATGACACCAGTACTGTATGAACAGCATAATCACTGTATATCATAACAAGATCATTTTCACACACTGTTACTGAAAGATTTGCACAAGGTGTCCTTTGTGCAAATCAACAGTGCATCCATATCCAGATGGGTTAATATAGACTCCAGACCCAAAACTTTAGTCAATGCTAGATCCTTCCAAATTGTAAAGGAAGAAGATGGTAAAGGGGGCTCTTCACAGTAAGTCAATTCGTCCCAAGCTTTTGAAGACTCTAAGAGTTTGAAATCCACAGAGCGACTATTTGATGTGCTGGCTATTTTCATGGTTTGAAATACCATGGCTCAAAACAGGAACATCTGAAGGTGAACTCAGACATGTCTGTTGCTTGGGTTAGTAAGCCATCTCTCTCTAGACAGAGAGCTACTACAAAACTACAACTATTCTGTGGGTAAAGTTTAAAGTGATTGCTGAAACACACATTCACCAGCCAGTTAGGTAAATAAACACAATGGCTACATTTACACTATTAAATTAAACAGTACAAAGTCTATATACTCCAGCCCTGAGGTCAAGTGGTGTGGTCTGGCCACGTTCCTATAGTTATATTCTGTAAAGAAAGTTGGCCATATTCAAAGTGCCTAGTGAAAAGACTGGCCTAATTCCCAAAGCGTGCCCAGAAATTGTTTGGGAGACCAATAGTTAGTCCTGACAACAAAACATTATGAGTCCCCTTCTAACGTTTTAGAAATATAAATGCTAGCATTCTGGTGTCTGCACCCATGCCTAGGCACTGTCCAGTTGAGTAATATAGACATTACTGTGTATGCAGATTTTTAAAAGTCCCCAAATGTCTTTGCATGTGGCAGATTCTTTGATTCATACAAATAGGTAAGCAGGGAGAATTCAAATCTTTTGTGGGAATTTTACTTGAAAGAGATGCTTCTTTCAAATTAGGATATTAAAAAAAAAAAAGGGGGGGGGGGGTGTATATTTCTATCCATTCAGTATTTTCTCCTTTTTATTTAATACATGTGCTTTGTTTGATAGCCTACTGCCTTATTATTTATGGAATCTTGTCTTTGGTTTGATTAATCCATTTTTTCATGTCTACAATTCACAGCTAAATGAGCACTAACCAGTTCAGTCACAAAAAAAAAAAAAAAAAAAAAAAAAAAGTTATATACACATCTAAAACAATAATATTAAGACAACAACTACAACAGGAAATTAATAAAAAAGATAAAAAAAAAATCTGTGCAGTTAAAAGATCAGAAGATAGTATCAACCTTTATACACATTTTTCACACTTCAGTAGCCACAGTTACAGCTGCACATGTCAGTTAGAACAGCGTGTATTACTTTCTAAATCATGAAGGGTTTTAAGAAATACCCACAGTAGTGGCTGCTGAGGAAATAATCTCCTTTATCATCCTGAGATTTTTAATGTGCAAGTGTCCTATCAATTTATTTAGTGCATAAAATGGAAGAAAGAAGGAAAGGAGGGAAGGGGGAAGAAGGGAAAGACTGGGATAAAGAAGGAAGGTATGAAGAGCAAGACAAAGAGAGAAACATTATCACAATGTTTTTTGTTTCAAAATAGACTGCTGTGCAATTACTGAAGCCTGGTTTGTAGACATTTTGTATTCTTGTCCAGAGCCTTGAGGAGGGGAAGGTAATGGAGTTTCTGGAGTTGCTGGAAAAGAATTCATAAAGAATTGTGTATTTTTATATTCTTGCCTATTCTGCATACATATATACATACTACTGCCCCAAATGGATGTTCTTCTGCATTTAGCATGCTCAGTAAATAGGACATTATCAGAATTTCTCAACTTATTAAAAATTGTTCATGTGAAACCAATGATATATCAGAATGGTGCTGAATTGTTAAAATTAGATTAAATTCAAGTCAAAGTCTCTTATATAACATTGTTTATAAGTACCTGTTTTTAATGTACAATTACTTTAATCTAGGAACGATGATGAAATAACTCTATGAGCACTGACAGGTCACCAATATAATTAATATTTTAAACTCTAGCTTTGAAATGTTATGTTAGAAGGCTAACTTGCAATTACTTACAAATCTGTTCTGCATGTACAGGAGTAGACATTGAACTTATGAGGATAGTTTGGCCAGTTATTGGATCTTGGGCTAAATGAGGATGTACTGGATGGTGCAGATGACTGGCATCATTAGAAGTACCTGCAAAAATAACATGAGCACATAGCAATTCAAAAGAACATGTTGTTGCCAGCAATTTATATTGCAATAATTACATTTCTGTAGAGCAAATATTTTGATTGGCAATTTGAATAATTGCTTCTGGGTATTCATTAAACAATTTAACCAGACTTGAACCACATTAAGCACTATGTTTATTTGCACAGTTTTGACTGCAGTAACAGTGGATTTATTTAAATATTTGTAAGGGTTCTGCAATCTACCTAAGGAATCTGCTCCCAGTATAACAACCAGCGCAACTAAGTAAAAGCAACAGGTGATAGTAGTAGGCACTTCTCTTTTGAGAGGTACAAAAGCACGTATAGCCGACCTGAAGCATTCTCTAGAGGGGTGTGATGCTTACTGGGCATTTGTATCAGGAAATTAAGTCATCAGGACACTATCAAGCCTAGTTCAGTCCACTGACTATTATCCACTGTTTTTGTTTCATGTGGGCACCAGTGATAGGAGTAATAGGAGCAGTCAAAGGAATATCAAGAAAGGTTACAGAGCCCTGGGAGTGGCAGTAAGGGACTCAAAAGCAAGTAGTTTTTACAGCCAAAGGAAAGAGATTTGAAAGGGCCAATCAAATCTGTCGAATCAACAAACAGTAACACGGCTGGTGTCACAGACAGGGGTTTGGCTACTCAGACCATGAGATTCACCTTGAGAAACCTGGCCTGCTATGAGATTCATCTGTCGGAGGAGAGGAGAGCGTCTTTGTTAGGAGACCTGCATGGATAAGCAAGGAGCCCCTGGAAGAACTCAAATAGAAGAAGGAGGTATATGGAATGTGGAAAAAGCAATAAGCCACATGGGAGAAATATCAGAACGTTGTCAGAATATGCAGGGATGCAACAAGGAAGGCTAGGATCCATGTGCAAGGGATATCAAGGACAACATGAAGGGCTTCTTCAACTACATCAGAGAGGAAGACTAGGGAAAATGTGGGTCTGCTGCTGAATGGGGTGGGTGTCCTTGTGACAAGGGATACAGAGAAGGAAGAATTACTGAATGCTTTCTTTCCTTCAGACTTTACTGCTAAGGCCAGCCCTCAGGAATCCCAGGCCCTGCAGACAAAGAAAAAGTCTAGAGAAAGAATGACTTTCCATTGGTTGAAGAGGATCAGGTTAAAGGTCATTTAAACTAACCTTATAACCACTAATCCATGGGCCCAGTTGGAGCTGCTGGATGTTATTGCTAAGCCACTCTCCATCATCTTTGAAAAGTCATGGAGAACAGGGGAGGTGCTTGAGGACTGGAAGAAAGCCCATGTCACCCCAGTCTTCAAAAAGGGCAAGAAGGAGGACCCACAAAACTACAGGCCAGTCAGCCTCAGCTCCATCCCTGCAAAGGTGATGGAACAGTTCATCCAGGATGTGATTTCTAAGTATGTGGAGGAAAAGAAGCTGATCAGGAGTAGTCAGCATGGATTCACCAAGGGGAAATCATGCATAACTTACCTGATAGACTTCTATGATGGAATGACTGATTGGGTAGATGAGGGGAGACCAGTGGATGTTGTCTACCTTGACTTCAGCAAGGCTTTTGGTACTATCTCCCACAACATCCTCACAGGCAAGCTCAGGAAACATGGGACCGAAGAGGAGCCAGCGTGGAGGACTGAGAACATGGAGATGGATGGCAGAGCTCGGAGGGCTGTGATCAGTGGTGCTGAATCTAGTTGGAGACCTGTAGCTAACGGTGTCTCACAGGAGTCAGTACTGGTTCCACTCTTGTTCAACTTATTTATCAATGATGTGAATGAACGGATAGAGTCAGTGTATCCTCAACATGTTTGCTAGTGCTACAAAACTGGGAGGAGTGGCTGATTCATCAGAGGGCTGTGCTACCACTCAGAGAGAGCTGGACACACTGGAGAGGTGGACTGACAAGAACCTCATGAAATTCAGCAAGGAAAAGTGCAAAGTCTGGCACCTGGGGAAGGACAACTCCAGACACCAGTACAAGTTGCTGGAAAGCAGCTATGCGGAGAAGAGCCCAGGAGTCCTGGCAGACAAGCTAACCATGTGGTGTGCTTTTTTTTGGCCAAGAAAGCCAGTGGTATCCTGGGGTGCATTAGGAAGAGTTGCCAGCAGGTTGAGAGAAGTAACCTTCTCATTCTACTCAGCCTTGGTGAAACCACATCTAGAGTACTGTATCCACTTCTGAGCTCCCTAGTACAAGAGAGTTATGGAGCTCCTGGAGAGAGTCCAACAGAGAGCTACAAATATGATTAGGGGACTGGAGCATCGTTCTTATGAGGAAAGGCTGAGGAAGCTGGGCCTATTTAGCTTGGAGAATAGAAGGCAGAGAGGGGATTTTATCAATCTATATAAATATCTTAAGAGGGTGTCAAGATGATGGGTCCAGTCTCTTTGGTGGTGCCCAATGACAGAATGAGAAGCAATGGGCACAAACTGAATCACAGGAAGTTCCATCTGAATATGAGGAAAAATGTCTTCACGGTGAGGATGAGTGAGCACTGGAACAGGTTGCCCACAGAGGTTGAAGGGGATGGGTGATACCTTTTCAGGAGATATTCAAAACCCTCCTGGACATGATTCTGTGTAATGTGCTCTAGGGGACCCTGCCTGAGACTGGGATGTTGGACTAGATGATCTCCAGAAGTCCCTTCCAACCTCAAATATTCTGTGAGTGTAAATTCTATGTTTAGATATCCAGCAATGACTGAGAAAAATACAGTAAAATCAAGTTGTAGGACTGAGGGAACAACATGAGCAGCCAAGACTTTAGCCAACAGTTATATGACCCAAAGCTCAGTCATTGTCACAGTACTCACAGTACTCACTGTGCTTGCTTACATCATGATTCTCTCAACATCCCTGTATGCTAAACTCAACAGAATAAAACATGGTAAATTTGAGAGGTTATTATCTTACCTCCCAGTAACATTTCCTGAAGTAAACTGTCAATTTTAACCATTCCAAATAGTTTAACCAACTGTATTTGCTCAATCATTTGCCAAGTGATGCTCTGGAGTGTAGGCAGGAGAAGCAGAAGTTCTCCAAATCTTCCTCGGGAGTCATATTGACGGTCATTGATATAATCCTCTAAACTTATTTGGACTTGGAACCGCATGTTCTTAATCTTTACTGGATTACTCAAGCCCTTTGCATCTGAAAAAAACAAAAAAAAACAAAAAACAAACAAACAAACAAACAACAACAACAAAATGAGCACTTGCTACATGAACAAAGATTATTTTCAATATAATCTTAACAAAATTAATAATTGGCAATAATTCTGAAATATTTTCAAATATGTACCTGGGTCAAAAAATACAATTGCTTTCAAGCAAGCATATTCATTGTCATCTATTTG